>NC_092238.1:1986308-2113808 GCF_036320965.1 Panulirus ornatus
GGTAGCGCAAGGAAATAGACGAAGAAAAGGCCCAACCCACCCCCATACACATGTATATACATACACGTCCACACACGCAAATATGCATACCTATACATCTCAATGTACACATATATATACACACACAGACATACATATATACACATGTACATAATTCATACTGTCTGCCCTTATTCATTCCCATCGCCACCTCGCCACACATGGAATAACATCCCCCTCCCCCCTCATGTGTGCGAGGTAGCGCTAGGAAAAGACAACAAAGGCCCCATTCGTTCACACTCGGTCTCTAGCTGTCATGTAATAATGCCCGAAACCACAGCTCCCTTTCCACAGAACTTTCCATGGTTTACCCCAGACGCTTCACATGCCCTGATTCAATCCATTGACAGCACGTCGACCCCGGTATACCACATCAATCCAATTCACTCTATTCCTTGCCCGCCTTTCGCCCTCCTGCATGTTCAGGCCCCGATCACTCAAAATCTTTTTCACTCCATCTTTCCACCTCCAATTTGGTCTCCCACTTCTCCTCGTTCCCTCCACCTCCGACACATATATCCTCTTGGTCAATCTTTCCTCACTCATTCTCTCCATGTGCCCAAACCATTTTAAAACACCCTCTTTTGCTCTCTCAACCACGCTCTTTTTATTTTCACACATCTCTCTTACCCTTACGTTACTTACTCGATCAAACCACCTCACACCACATATTGTCCTCAAACATCTCATTTCCAGCACATCCACCCTCCTGCGCACAACTCTATCCATAGCCCACGCCTCGCAACCATACAACATTGTTGGAACCACTATTCCTTCAAACATACCCATTTTTGCTTTCCGAGATAATGTTCTCGACTTCCAAACATATATATATATATATATATATATATATATATATATATATATATATATATATATATATATATAGTAAATTTATTTCTGTTAAAGTTATTAATTTCTTGCATGGTTTAAAGTGAGGAATTCCTTTTTTTCTAATGGGCAACGTAATGCTTACTGAGGAATCAAAGTCGGAATGGGAATTACGATCACCCTGTGCGGATTTATGGTTGGAATTATGAGATCAGCAGGAACTAGGTCGCCATGACGGGTCAGGCTTGGGTGGGAACCTTGATTTGTTTCCAGTCCGATCGACGATGTTCAGAGGCATGACCACCGGGTGCTGCGCAAGGTTGTGGGTGGTGGTGGTGGAGTGGGATAACCTGTCACCTTCCCCGGGAAAGGGATTATATAATATAATATAATATATATATATATATATATATATATATATATATATATATATATATATATATAGTCATGATTACCAAATCTCTTCACACGCAGCGAGAAAATTAATTTTTTTCTTTTACCACGGGAGCAGTGCAGGTAGGGGACGACTGCTGCAGCCAACAGCTTTGTGTTTGGGGAAGGGATAGGGAGGCAGTGGGCCGTGTCACGTGTCCTTGGCTGTATCCCGTGCCTCAGTACACGGTGCTGTAAACGTGATACTTAAAACTCAAAAGGCGACATCATATCATAGCGGAACGACTTGACTGCAAAGGAATATATATATATTTATATATATATATATATATATATATATATATATATATATATATATATATATATATATATATATATATATAGGGCACGATTTTAGTTATATTGGATATAATTTTTACGTCGGGTGCACAGCATGTGCAGCCGTTGGTCGTCTGCCAGTCGTCGTGGGTGAGCGCAGTTATAACCCAGCAGCTGAACTCTGATCATAACCTGAGGGATAGAAAACGTGAAACTTTACTACGCAGTTATTTCCCATCATCAGAACAATGAATACCCTGAACTCTTTTGATTTTTGCTTCAGTTTTGTGGGTTTTACAATGTGTTCAGCCCGGAGCTGCTCAATGTGCCTCATAACTAGAGCTTCGGAACGTTTGAGGATTAAGACTCCATACCATACATTTCCGACAGGGTTTATATAAAGATATTTAGTTGAAATGTATTAGAATTGTGATGTATCATTGTAAATTGTAGAACGGTAACATGCGCTGCAAAAAAGAATTAAGCCCCTTTGATTGTTATCAACGGTAAAAGCAGAATATTTGTTATTGAAGGTTATAGTATGATATACATTAGAAAAATTGATATATACTAATACAATTTAGGTTTCTTAAAAGTTTTCATATATATAGGTTTTTTTCATAATTATTCGCCATTTCCCGCCATAGATACTGAGCCGGAGGAAAATCTTATCTATGCTTCTTCCTCAGTTTTTATTTTGGAAATTGATAATTCAGGAGGAGGGAAGGATTTCCATTCCCGCTCCCTCTTCGCCTTTTTCGGCCCTTAAGAGCGACGTGGGTAGTGTTCTTTCTTCCCCAACTTCATAAATAATTTACACATAAAGTGGGAAAATTTAATGGAGGTTACATCTAAGTGAAGGTCGGTTTCGTTTTCTTAATATGTAGTTGAGACTTTGTAAAGCATGCGTCACGGTGCCATCCCTTTGTTCAGAACTGGGAAGACAGAAATATGTTACACAACCCCCCTGACCTTCCTCTTGGCACAAGACAAACCTTCCTCTTCGTAAGTTATGTTTGTACATTTACCAATGTAAGATGAAATGTATTAAGTTGCTTATGCCTCAGCCATGTACAGAATTCCGGAATCAATGGACGTTTATGTGTGTCTCAGCAGGATGCGAGGTCTTGTGATCCTAGCAGCCGTGGCGGCGGCTTGTGTGTGTGTGTCCAGCCACATTGTTCCAGCAGTGCGTTTTCAAGCGACGAGACAAGCTCCACCTCAGCTTAGCAGATCTATCCAAGAGGTGAGTCCTGGGATCTATCACTGTGTGGTTTTCTGTTTGTATGAGATAGGGAGTTATGTATTCATATGCTTGGCCCCGTCTCTTGAACTTTCTCTATCATGCAACTTTTAAAACCAGACTAAATGTTGTGATCAAGACACTTCTAACTCTTCCCTCTTCCATGGTAGAAAAAACAAATATGTGGTCATTATTCTTTCATTAACTAAGCTGCTCTCATTGTGGTACCATCTTTGTTACCGTCCTCTGGAGCTTTTTCGTGGTTCTTTTAAGTGTGGTGAACACACATGAGAAGCATATTCTAGTTTTAATCTAATATCAGCTGTGAACAGTTTGTTCAATCTCTCCTTTTCCTAATACTTCAGTGCATTTCTAATATTCGCAAGCAGACGGCCTGTCTCCTTTACAACTCTCCTAAGGTGGAGTTCTGGCCACAGGTCAGGTATGAGGTCGACTGCCAAGTGTCCCTCTCATACACGGCTTGTTTCATGATGAACAATATAGTAAGGCCTTCCTTCACGGTGTTCAGTCACCGTTACTTTGCATTTAGCTGGGTCTAAGTTCATCATCCGTGTATTAGACCATCTTTGGCGTTTGCCTAAGTCCTTTTGTAAATCATTGCATTCCTTTTCTCTCATTACTTCCCTCATGACTGTGACACAATCCGCAAACATATTTAGGTATGATTCCAGTCCTTGCAAGTCAATTACATAGATTAAGAACAATGGTTCTGGGACTGATCCCTTTAGCACGCCACTTGTTATCCAAACCCATTTTGAAAAGACACTAACATTCACTCCATTTTCCCTTCTATCAAGTTAATTTTTCATCCATCAAAGGAGGCTTAGCCTTATTTCTGTCAGGTTCTTGTTTCTTTACCAGGATCCCAGGTGGTATAGAGTCAAATGCTTTCTAGCAGTCCAGATACATGCAATCCACCCGTTTAGAACAGAACTTACTCTTTCATAGTAATCTAAAGGGTTAGTTGCACGTGACCTCCTTACCCTGAATCCGCGTTTTCCTTTGCTGAGGCAGTGTCTCCTTTGCAAGTAGTCATGCATTTGCTTTTTGATTACTTTATCGGTACTTTTCAGACCTCACTTATCAAAGAACCTGGTCTGTAGTACATAGCGACTTTCTGATCTGTGAAGACACGTATTTTTTATCTCTCTTCCACTCTCAGCACGTTATCTTTCTCCAGCAACATCTTGAGCAACATTTCACGAGAGTTGGTAAACGCATCTTAAAACTTCCTTGGCACATGTGGAAACACTTCATCATACCCATGAACTCTGTATAGGTCAAGGCCATCTAGCAGCCTGTTTATGTCTTCTCTAGACATTTCAATGCTTTGCAAAACCTTCTAAAGCCCATCACCTGGGTTTTGAAGCCGTGGTGTCCAAAATATCCTTTTGAAAGTTCGTCTGTTCCTTGTTTCTTCTTCCGCTGTATTGATTTCATCTTTCACACCCGTCTCTCTTATTAAGCCTTCCTTGTGTTTTTGAAGCTAAATTGCAAATAACCTTCCACAACAGTGACCTATCTCGTGTCCACTGAACATCGCTTCCCCATCTCATGTTCCCTTCGAAATGATTTGATCTCTGTTTAGTGTAGTTTCCTTGATTTATATCATCTTTGAATTTAATTCCGTCTCCGTTCTTTCCGTTTTCTAGTTTGCCACACAGTCGAGCTCTAGCATTACTTGTTCACTTTTCCTGAGTGGTGTATTACATATGATATTCTCCGTTTCCATGGTGATGTATGTGAAGATGATGTTTAGTAACTATAATGCATCATTCCCTTTGATTCTATTGTGTTCAGTGACGTGCTGATGCTGGATTTTTCGCGCATGCATTATAAGAACTTGTCTCAATGAGAATGTAAATATAATGTAATATGATGTAATAAGAACTTTGCAATCTCTAATGATTGCATGTCTCTGTTTTTCGTGTATCATCCTGAATGTTCCTTCGTTGTTTTCTTTGTATATTTAACCTGGTTTATTAATATTCTTTGTTGTGGGTTTGTAATTACCTATTTGCTATACGAGGAAGAAGTATGTCACTCTTGGGGACCCCATCTCTTGAACATTCTCTTTCATCATACAATTTTTAATATTTGTATGGTATCTACATTTACCATATCTTCATTGATTCTATTCTATTTATCCACCACTCTTGTACTCGCAGAGTACCTCTTCACATCTTTCTTAACAAGTTTCTTGCTCAATTTCATGTTATGTCCTCTTGTTGTTCTGTCCTTCATCTCTCAAAGAATGTTCACTGTCTGTGTCATTAGTCTGTACCACTCACTCTCCCCTTTGAAGTTTAAGGCCTCTAGCCAATCCCAGTAACTCAGCTGTCTTGACGATGATACCATCTTTGTTGGTTTCCTCTGGACATTCTACGTCAGCTCTTTGTGCCTCTTTGGATGCGGTGAGCAAACTTGGAAAGCACCTTCTAGTTTGGGCCTTATGAGTGCTAAATATTCCTGTAACAAAACACTGAAGATAACATAGAAAATCATAGGACATTCCCAGCTTCAGTTGTAATGTAAGATCTATGTGGATGCTCGTGGCCTGAAGTTGAGGAAAGCAATTCGTGTCCATGATGAGCATGACCGTCTGATGGATAGTATATTTTGTTTTGTTTACCAGTGTTCATCTTTCCTGTGTTAACAGTGTGACAGATCATACTGAAACCCTGTACAGTACTGATCTTTGTTTATGTATGATTGCTCTGTTTACTTGTTAGAAAATTTGTGGCTACAGTCCTGACAGTGTTGATAAAGAAAGAAATGCTGAGAAAGTGATATATTTGCGTGGAATGTATCATGAATAAATATTTGCGTGGAATGTCTCATGAATAACAACCTATCTGTGTTTACAGTTTGCACTGGACCTGTCGATAGAGCTGCAAGATAAAGGCACGGTAGTGTTCTCTCCCCTGAGCATCAGCAATCTCCTGCTGGTGCTGTTATTGGGCTCCGGTGGCGCCACCTTCCGGCAGCTGTTTGATGCCCTTATGCTTCCTCCCAGTGAACCCTCACTCCACTCACATTTCCAAACCCTGTTTGAGTCTGCTGTATCTTCTAACCGAAATGTCACACTTAACGTCGCAAATGGTTTGTTCATACAGGAGGGGACTGATGTCCTTTCTGAATTCACTAATAATGCTAAGACCTACTACAAAAGTTCGGTCTTCTCCCTGGACTTCTCAAGGAAAGCCATTGTGGCGAAGGACTTCATCAATAGCTGGGTAAGTAACCGTACCCACGGGATGATCCCAGAGCTGCTGCAGGAGCCGCTAAGCCGAAGGACAAACTTTGTCGCAGCCAATACTGTCTACTTTAATGGCACGTGGGCTAACCCCTTCATCCCAGACTTTACAAGAGTTGGAGATTTTAATACAGGAACTGAGACGATTAAGGTGAACATGATGCAATCTGACATGAATGTGCCATATGTAAACATCCCTGATCTGGATGCCCACATGATTTCCCTTCCATACAAAGGGAATCAATATGCCATGTTCATACTGATGCCCAAAGGTAATGTGACCAACAATTTACAGGACCTTGAATATAAACTAGATTCAGACATCATCAACCGACTCATCAACAACATGACCTCTATCGACATTAATGTGTCCCTACCCAAGATGCGTCTCAGCTATAAGGCTAGTCTGAAGAGGGTCCTCACGGATCTTCATATTGACACCATCTTCAGCAGAGAGCTTGCTGATTTCAGTAGACTGACGGCCAGTAAGGATGTCTGGGTTGACGATATTGTGCATGAGACGGTGGTGGAGGTTTCGGAGACAGGTACAGTGGCAGCTGCTGCTACAGCATTCTCACTCAACCGGATCGGAAATTCTAGGACCTTTTATGTTAACCGGCCAGCCATTTTCTTCATCCGTGACCTGAGGTCAGGCCTCCCACTCTTCTGGGGCAGACTCATCAAACCCGAACCCCTACAGCAGGCCAGTGGCAGAGCTTGAACGACCATGTAATGCTGTCTGTTTAATATGTTATGTTTATATGTGCTGTTCATGTCACAAATTGCACTGTACTTTGCTAGATACTAACTGGTCAGTGATGCACGAGGGAGCTTACTCGTTGCTTCGAGAAATGTACCTCCGTTTCACCTCCAGCACCAAGTGAAAATCTCACTCACGATTGTGTAAGGCAATGATGCAGGTGACCAAAAATATTTTTTGAAAAGTTGAAACGTGAGCCTTTGTCCCTGACAGTTTTCTTCTGTTGCATATTATGTCGAGAGAGAGAGAGAGAAAGAGATATGTGGGTATCTATTTAATATATTTAAATATTTTACTTATGTAAGCTTTTCATTTGACCTAAGCCAAGGTGTATGTTTATATAGATTTTTTTTTAAAATGAACCTTCTCTTGTTCAACAGCCAGAACAATGGATAATATTCAGGTTAGGCATGAAATAATCTGATGAGATCGGCTTCCCAGAAGTGTTGCTATTAACTTTACTTCAACCCCACACGAGCAGCACCAGTACGAGGAAAAGATTTGCGTCTGACATACTGTTCAGAAAGCAACCTAAATTCATTTAGTGCTGTAGATGCATTACTAAAAGAATATTACTCGCCTCTCTTACGTACTGCAGGTAAAAAAAGAGGGCGAATGGTTGCCTGGAAATGTCCCCACTTGTATTCATAACTTTACAAAAGAATGAACCGTGAGGAATTTTTTCCTCGTTGGCTTTATCAGTCGTCCCTGATGCTACCTTATTTGGGTGGGAAACGGTAAAAAGACATGGAATGTGGAATAGATACATACAAATAAGGTTGTTGATATTACCTTGGAAAAGCAGAGAGAGTTTGATTTCCCTTCTTTTTTTGAGGAGCTCCAGCAGTGCTTGTAGTATAGTGATATTTCGTTGTGTAGTTTACGAAGGCTCGACTTCATTTAACTAACGTTTGCCAACATCTCGACTCGTTCACCCTTTTGGTTTTAGGATAATAAAATATTTCCATAAACGTTCCATATTTATGCCTGATATACAAACGAAATATATCTGAAACATTGGGGTCATAGTGTGTGTGAGGCGACGCGTGATGCGTGATCGCACTGTGACGTTCCGGTGCTGACAGCAGAGAGAGAGAGAGACAGAGAACAAACATTTTCAAACTGTTATCGGTAAGGCTTGTGAGGGAATCCATGAAGATGAGCTTCACTGGATAATGAAATTATTTTGAATGACTTAGGGAGGACGTTAAGCGGCAAGAACGACTTGGGGAGGACGTTCAGAACCAAGAATCACGGTATTGTTATCAGATGTCGCCTGTGGTGTAACATGATAATGCATGAACAAGGTCTGACCTCTGATGGGAGATGACGTTGTAATATTTCTCGGGAAACCTGTTGCGGAAGAGTGTATAAGCGACCGAGAGAAATGTTTATCTCCGGGATATGATATTTGTCGTCAGACAACCCATCCACTATTGTGAGACTGAATGCGAAATCCAACAACGCAAAACCAGACTTTTCGTTGCTCCTCCGGCGGCGGATCCTGTAGAGTACGGACGCCGGTTGATGGAACGTGGATTGGAATGCCTCTATAACTTCCATGATGATCTGTCGCGCTGGTGAGGGACGATTACTCCAGGATGGGGTGTAGGAGCCATGATGAACTCCCTAAGCGACCGGGGAGGCCTGGTAGTTCTTCTGACGGTGTGGACGAGCGTGCGTCGGGCCGTCCTCCCAGGAAAGCGGATGCTAGAGCGATGGGCTAGGCGAGGCAGAGGCGGAGGTCTCACGACGAGTGAGGGCGCGGCCAGAATGCCTCCCCTAGACAGTTCGGTGATGTCAGTCGATGGCGGGAAGCCAGAGGTGACCCCTGTCTCACGGGTGGGGTCTGCCAGAGGTGAAATGAAAGGGTTGGGCGGCCGTTGCTTTGACCTTAAGGCCGAGGTGGTGGTACCAGGTGGACAGGAGGGGCACTTGGCCGTCTGTCTGCCTCGCTGCTCGCCCTTTCTCAATATCTGGCTCGCTGGCATTTTAGTTAAAGGGTTGAACAATCTTGGTTCATCTACGTTTAGCGAAGTGGAAGAACTTTTTGTTGGTATATCTGCGGCGGTGTCAGTCAAGCCGGCTGCTCTGCTCCACTGGTGTGGTGTTGGTGACCTGTTACTTGCGTCTGACTGATTATTTGCACTGTGACCGGAGTTGCCTCCCGCATCATGATCCTGGTCGAACAAAATCGAATAACGAGACGGATCACTTCGTTGCAAACCTCTTTCATTTTGACTGACGTCACGAACCGCCGGTGTATGAAGGTGTGTGTTGAGAGGGGGTGTGTCTGATCCGAAAATTAAGTGAATGTTTACGAGTACGTCCTTTCCCTCGTCATCTGAGGACGTTAACCGGGAACTTGGGTCGACTCCTTCCACTAGACCCCCTCTCTTGGACGCAGTAAATGATAAACTCATTTTTTTTCCCAAATGATTTCCTTCATTTGCCTGAAAATATTCGTTATGGACTCCAGTATCCTTCCTAGTGAAGAAAAGGGGCACCCCAGCTGCTTCACGTGCCGTCCGCACCCTGGCCACCCCAGCTGCTTCACGTGCCGTCCGCACCTTGGCCACCCCAGCTGCCTCACGTACCGTCCGCACCCTGGCCACCCCAGCTGCTTCACGTGCCGTCCGCACCCTGGCCACCCCAGCTGCTTCACGTACCGTCCGCACCCTGGCCACCCCAGCTGCTTCACGTGCCGTCCGCACCCTGTCCACCCCAGCTGCTTCACGTGCCGTCCGCACCCTGGCCACCCCAGCTGCTTCACGTACCGTCCGCACCCTGGCCACCCCAGCTGCTTCACGTGCCGTCCGCACCCTGGCCACCCCAGCTGCTTCACGTACCGTCCGCACCCTTGCCACCCCAGCTGCTTCACGTACCGTCCGCACCCTTGCCACCCCAGCTGCTTCACGTGCCGTCCGCACCCTGTCCACCCCAGCTGCTTCACGTACCGTCCGCACTCCGGCTCCAGACTTCAGTTTTGCGGACAGTCCTGATGATGATTCGCGTTTTCTTTTACTCCATTTAAGTGAGTTTCCAGTGACCTTTGGCTGGGATCCTGGCAAGGAGTGGGCAAAAAAGGCCTCAGCAGGGAATTTAACCTTCGACTTCGATTTTATTGTTAGTGGCGAGAGAATACTGTAATGAGAGGAAGTTGGCGTCATCCTGTGATTCTTAAGCTCTGGCAGGAACTGCTCGTCTGCATACCGCTGGTTTGACAATTCTTTTACCTTCTCAACACCCTGGCTCACGTTGACCAAACCTTCGTCAGGTGCAAAGTACCTGGGCACCTCACGCGTGGCGCTGCCCGTCATGCTCCTCTCTCTAAAGCTCTCCGGAATTTGGATGAAATAATTCTGGACCACGTGAGGTTGGTCGGAGTAAAGCTGTGTGGCCAGTAATGGGTTGAGCCAGCCGGAGCTCTGAGGAAGACCAGCTGTCGATTGGTTACCAGTAAACGTGGGTCCTTCCTCATTCTTTTCAGTGCGGCCTACTGTCGGAGTTACAGTGACAGACTTGACCTCGGGCGAGGATGAATGTTCCTCCAGCGTTTCATGGCTACCAGGGAGGAAGGTAGCGTGTGGCAGACGAGGATGTGTGTGGTTGAATGGGTCGTGATGTGGTGGCGTCAGAAGCTGTAATGGTCGCAGATTATGGGCTTTTGTCCTTCTGGTTAGCAGGTGAGGAGCCTTAGTGATCAGTGACTCAGGCAGAGACACCGGAACCGGAGACACGTTAGCCTGAACGTGTCTCTTTTTGACTAAAGGAGAAATGTTGTCTGAATCAGACGTCGACGAGTCGAAAGAGTTTTCATGAGACGTTGTACTGATACCAGTGGTACTGGTGGGAAGATCTATTGCTTTTAGGATCTGGTCCGCTGGTGACGGTGGTGACCCCACGGGTTGGAAGGTGACTCCACGTGAGATGCCAGGGATCTGGGTCTTTATGGAAAGGGAAGCTGCGTGCTGGGCTACCTCGTCAGGCTTTACGTGCTTTTGCGTCGGTCGTGGCAAACTGTCGAACTGGTGACCTGTGGCCCAGGAGGTGTTCGATACCCTCGGTGATCCAAGCTCGACCGAAGGAACAGTCTTTGTGTATCCAGAGTTGATGACGAAGGAATCCGAGGAGGTGTCTGGATTAACTCGCGCGTCTTGGTCTTGCGAAATACTCATATTGATAAATTTGTTGTCCTCTGCTCTATTCTGAAGTATTTTCACATACCTTTTGACACTACGCGGCAGTTTCTGCAGATCGACGTCGATATGGTCAACACTCTGTCGACTCTGAGCTGTGTTTGTGGTCGCTGCTGAGGCCAACTTGGAAGCAGCTGAGACGAGTCGACCGTCGACGTTGATAACAAGCTCGAGCGGCACTACCGACCCGTCAGACCTGACTTGCCTCAGCGACAGGATGAAATTATTGTCACCCGTCCTGGATACCTGCAGGTTGTCTCCGCCAGAACCCACACCTGATTCTCTCAATTCACCACTTTCTTGTGGTTCTCCTGTTTCTTCCTCGGAGATGAAGTCACTTGACACATGAAACTGCTGTCTGTTACTGCTATGTAAGGGTTTGAACGTTGAAATGGATGTTGAGAAGTCATCCTCAGAGATGAAGTCACTTGAAACAACAAAATGTTCATGATTGCTGCTCTGTGTTGGCCTGGGCGTTAAGAATGATGAGAAATCATTCTCGGGAATAACGTCACTTGAAACGTCGAATTGTTCAAAATGTCCATCACTGCTGCTGTGTTTGGACGGGAACGGTGACACGGAAGTCGAAAAGTCCTCAGAGATGAAATCGCTTGAAACACCGAAGTGTTCATGATTGTTAATCTCTATAGGACTGGGAGTTGAGAAAGATGTTACGAAGTCATCCTCGGAATTGAAGTCGTTCGAAACATCGTTATGTTCATTGCTGCTGCTCTGTATAGGACGAGGTGTTGAGAAGGATGTTGAGAAGTCACCGTGAGAGATGAAATCACTTGAGACATCGAACTGCTGCCCATTGTTGTTCCGTACGGGCCTAGGTGTTGAGATGGAAGTCGAGAAGTCATCGTTGGAGATGAAGTCACTTGAGACATCATCGAACTGCTGTTCATTGCTGTCCTGTATGGGTCTAGGTGTTGAAATGTAAGTCGAGAAGTCCCCGTTGGAGATGAAGTCACTTGAGACATCGAACTGCTGTCCATTGCTGTCCTGTATGGGCCTAGGTGTTGAGATGGAAGTCAAGAAGTCACCGTTGGAGATGAAGTCACTTGAGACATCGAACTGCTGTCCACTGCTGTCGTCTATGGGAGAAGATGTTGATAGGAAACTGGAAAAATCATCAGGGGGGCGGTTTATCGACACCAACTTGGGAGAAGGAATTGGTGGACGGAAAGTGGTGGTAGCAATGGGTGGAGGGAAGAGAGTGGCTGCGGGGTGGTGGATGTTGGACGCGAACGCTGCGTGAGGGTGTGTGGTGAGGGTTTGATGTGGATCAGGTGATGAAGTAATGGATGATGCTTCTGGTCTCGCGATGATGGGCGACGGCTTAGAGATAGTGATGCTGGTGTGGCGGTGGAAGGTGGTGAGGGGAGGCAGGGCTGGGGGTCGCCTCACCAACGTAGGCCGTGGCCTCACCGGGGACGACTGGTGACCAGAATTCCCGTTGGTCAGCTGACCGATCTGTATGGAGCTTCCAAGGCCAGACTGCTGCCGATGCGGCTGGAAGTTGTGGTGCCCACCGGACGTTGGCGGAGGTAAAGACTCCAAACCAGAATTGTGATTTCTTGTAAATCTTGAATTTCCAAAAGTATTCACATTTTGCTCATCAGTGGGGGCGACCGATGCCGATTGTTGATCCCGAAAGGCTCCTGCAGACTTCTGACTATCTCGTGTGTGGCTGACGTGGCAGAAGCATCCTGACGGAACCTTAAAGGCAGCGAGGAAGACCCCGTCAGCTGGGGACTGTGGGTCGACGGCAGCCATCTTGTGGACACTGTATCTTTGGCGGCAGGCGGAGGCGACCAGCTCGGGCAGGAAGGTACACGGCTCGCCCGCGTCACTACAAAAAAGATTCGAGTAAATAGTGAAAATGTTACTACGTAAAAAAAGAAAATTATAATTCAAAAGAGTTCTGCTCAAACTTGTTCAGCTTTATATGAAGTCTGGCGTCCACTTATGCTTTCCATGTACAAGATCAGGTGTGAGGTCCCATCTCGATGATAAAATTTGTTCGATAGCGATTACCTGAAGTGATTGTTTAGATGACAATGATATCTTTGACTGTTATATCATATCATGTTAGAAAATACAAACGTTGAGTGGAGTCATTGAATTACAGGTCCATTTAGGCTGTTATATATCCATTCCGGCAAGCACAGTTCATTCTAGTGTTTCCCATATTTATCAATTCATCTTTTCAGTCCAGCGTAAGTCTGAAATCTGTGGGAACAAGTGAGTAATGAAGGACAGACGGTGCAACAGATGCTAGGACTCTTACAGTAGCTTGTAAGTAACGTAAGACAGATCTTAACAGATGCATTCGTTAAGAAAACTATATTATCTTTATTATATGAAAGCCAGTGGTCAGGAACGGTTGACATGAATATGCAAAAACTTCGGTGTAATGTTCTGGATGAGAACGTGTCGGGTGTATCTAGGTGTATGGCAAGGCTGTTGTGTGTGTGTGTGTGTGTGTGTGTGTGTGTGTGTGTGTGTGCTGCCGTACCTGCAGACCTCCATGCGGATCCTCTGAGGGAAGGAGTCCGTGTTGATGATACGCAGGAAGTTGCCGTCTGCAGCCCGACCCCACGCCGGCCGAAGCTCCCGTGCCTCCGCACTGCACACATATCTGCAAGATCCACCATACTGTACCGTCCTAGGATGGTACTAGTACCTGCAAATACTGTACCGTCCTGGGATGGTACTATTACCCGCAAGACCCATACTGTACCGTCTTGGGGTGGTATTAGTACCTAGAGCGGTAAGCGTACCTACACCTGTACCTCACAGCTTGAGTGTACCGGAAGCACCTGGTATGTAGCACGTCTTTCTTACTGACCTTTACTCATCTGCCATTTAAGAAGGCCCCCCCCCCCTATGTCCCGTCATCTGTCACGGGATCGCGGAGGGTTGCAACAGGGCCCCAGCCCCTCCCTCCTCCCCCATGATGTCCCCTTACCTGTCATGGGGTTGTGGGGGGTCGTAGAAGAGGGAGTCGTTGGCGGGGGAGTGGAGTTCCGAGTAGGTGAAGATTGCAGCGTTGTTACTGATCTCGAGCAACCTATCCTGCCACCAGCTGTAAGGAGAGAGAGGCTGTTTAGTGTGGCCTCAACACCCGGGTGTACAGTACAAGGGCATGTACACCCTCGTGAACACTGTATGTACGTCTTCATGTACACTAGCATCTACATTTTGCATTTACTTTTGTAGTTGAACCGAGATATATATCTACCTGTACGAGACCGAAGAGCGCGTAAAAAACACGTTATTTCGAGCCCCAGTTTACTGACGTTTAGTTCTCACTGATGTTAAACTTGTCCGAGAAACCACAATTGTTATTGAGTTGTTCTGCACTGCGCGTGGCATATGACTCACAGGAGAGAACAAGAAAGATAAAACTGGTCCCCAGTGCCTTTGTGTCACGAGCTTCTGACGGGAAGTCCTAAAAACTCTAGATATTTTACTTTTTTTTTTTTTCTTAAGACACGCAGAGGAGTCATTCAACTAATTTTGATTGTTGAGTATAAGTAAGAGCAGGCATCAGCGCCGCAGACGTTGGGAGAGTTTGGTAAAACCATGAGTACCAAAATATTCTCGTACGAGACCAAACTACTCCAAGGCCCAAGGAAGACAAGCAGCGTGCCCACCCCTCCACTTCAGCATCTAAGGCAGACGTAGCACCTCTTGCGTATCGAATTTACTATGATGTCAATTTACACTTAGTATGCCATTCTTTGAAGACTAGGATGTCATTTTAGACTTAATGGGCCCTTCTTGGAGGAGACAGGTGTAGGTAAATTGAGAGAATAGTTCATCTTGTGGCACTTGCATTAGTGGCCTTCTTACTAACCAGCCAGCCCGAAGCCTAATAGGGTAATATGTAAAAGAAACTGACAAAGTCGCACATACGACATATTCCTAAAGATTCTGGAAATTTTTTGTTTCTGTATGAACAATAGAGGACATGTTTTATCTTTTCATTCAAACAGGTTTTAGAATATTTTTCTTTTGATTTTGAAGAAATAGGCCTGGATTGTTGCTAACAAGTACACCACCAAACAAGTCATTTCCGGTTCATTTGTGTCATCGTGTTTTTGTTTTCCGGTGGTAGTGTTGTTGCTCAGACTTACATCCAGGACAAATGTCAAACATGTAGTATAAACCAACAAATAGCTAATATCAAATATGGACTTCAAAATCTGAACAACTGTCAACTCATAATGCTGATTGTTCGATAATCAAAACGCATTTATTGAGCAGGTAGGACTGCTCTAGCCCACACACTGCCATAACTACTATAATTAGGTTATTATTATGATAAAACTCGTGTAGAAATGTGACAAGAGTTTACACTATCGAACTGCGCGGGATGAAAGTCCGAGAAATTAAAATGTATGCCCTTTGCGACACATGTGATGTAAAAATTGAATAAATGAATTCGAATTGGTTGAAGTGAAACGGTGAAGGAACGAGTCTACTGCGGTGAAGCAGCTGGTCCACTGAAGAGCTCGGCCGGGTTTCAAATTCCTCAACTGAATGGCGGAAAAGGGTGAGTTGACGCGTTCCCGGTGACTACGTTGTAAATGAGGCTTGATACCCCTTCCTCCGTGGAGGCTGTATCATTTGTTGTTTTGTATACAAAACGACTCTAGTAACAGTTGATTACAAGTATTATTTAGATTATTACAGAAACAAAGTAAGCGAGTACCGATTAACCGACCATACAAAATATCTGTACACCACAGAAATTTACCCTATTCACCTCCCCTCCCCTACGGATGTGGATCCTCCCTGCACCCTCCCTCCTCTCTCGGCAAAACTCAAGCCATGGTAGTTATAGTATACGACACATGGTATTCATTCTCCATACTATACACACAAACGTAAGAATTGTAAACAAACTAAACACTCCGAGAACACTAACTGGTACCAGATTAGGACAAGAAAAAGAGCTCCTTAGTATACTCTTAAAAAAAGGATCATCCACGCCACCCTTATGTACGCCTCGCCTGCTTGATTATCCACCCTGCGAAAAACAGATATGACAAACCACACAGAGCAATCAGAATAATCACCAGCTACCAAGCAACCACAGATATTCAACGCATGCGCAACGAAGCATGAGTGCTGCCAATGCAACCATTTAGTTCTTTGCAACAGAACTCATCCCTTCTCTCCTATATCACTACAAAACCATGAAGTAGAAATAGTTTCCCTTGCTTAACTCTTCATCGTTTACTTCCAGATCCTCCAACAAACACGAAAATGATAAAACCTGGACACAAGCGCTTAACAACCACTCTCCTAACGATGTAATCTTAAGCATCACCCTCCTGAAATTACGCTCCACGCATGCACGTTTCGCTTTCTCGTCTGCGTTGTAAATAGATACCATCCTTCTCTCCAGCATAACAAACACCAATTTAGCATATAACAAGACACTTCATGCCCAAGTTACATCTTTTGTTCTGAACACTTACCCTTCACTTGTCCAACATTTACCTCACAATGACAAACACATCGGTACCGCACCTTTCGGACCACAGTGTGGTCCTGCCTAGCGGACGTGGTTAGCTTCTTGAGTGTTGCAGGGACCCACATAAAAGAGGATCCTGGTGTTGGAGGGGAAAGGTAAATGTACGTACGTGCGAATGCAAATTTGATATTCTTTGATGATATCGTTCTTTAATGTCCCCCCAGTTATATAGCCTTTATACCTATAACTACTACAACACTTATAACTACTACATAGTTTGAAATCTACTTCTACTCAAGTAACTTTACCCTAACGGTCTAATTCTTTGATTTGACTTTTGGTTTGTCGACAACTTGTTATTGGTGCTTAGTGTCTTGTTCTTGATTTTAGAACTAAGGCGTCCTACTTCCCGTGTTTCTGGTGTTGTGAAAGCCTCGTAATGTTGACCCTCTAGTAATTTATATTCTGAAACTTTGTTATTATTAGTCACGTCCATGACACCTGAAAAATATGTGGCACACAGGAAATCCGTGGGTTTACTGAAGTTATTTTTTCATGGAATGCAAAGTGCTTTTACCCATAGAAGAACATGTATATGCCAAAGCAGCTCATTATGCCTTGAATATGACTGAATATTTTTATACAGCAGAACTTTATACAAAGAACCACAAAGAGCTTATAATAACCGTTTTGCGTTAGACATTACTTCATGCAAGGTGCGGTGTAGGACTTCAACACGCGTCTTAGATGTCCGCTCGCACTCAAGACCCCTTCATGAGGATCCGGGAACACCGTATATATATTTACCGATACGACCCTTCCAAAGGTGACTTTTCTTTCGCCGTGCAGCCATAGGTAGGTGAAGTCCAGTAACATCTGTTTGTTTTTGTGTGTGTATGTTCTGAGTTCGTTAGACAAGTTTAAGACGAAGTTGGTGTTTGAGTTCGAAAGTCTGGAACATGACCCTTGTCCTTCAGTACTGTGTTTGGATCAGGTACTAACTGCAATTCGACATACAAAGATTTTTCATTGCACCTTATATTTCATGGGAAAAGCCCGGGAGTGTTAAGCCTCAGCAGCCGTAAGTATAAACAGATGTAAACTGCTCATGACCTTGACAAAAGCTGTTGTAAGATCGGATGTTAGTGCAGGCGTTATAGTGGTTATGAAGAGCTGAGCGCAAGGTCTTAGAGAAGTATTGGTATGTGTAGATTGCATCTGGGCCGATGTGGGAGGGGTAGGCTAGTTCCTGCCCTTAGTTGGCGTCCCAAGGCAGAATTTTCTAAAGTTTTTGGCTCTTTATAATCAATCAGTGAATTAGATAAAAGAAAATGGAATGAGTTGAATGACAAAATATACAGATATATACATAAACGTATACACGCTTGTGCACTATCTGAACACTGTACACGTACACATACGGTGGAGCATTTACTCTGATGTGAGGCAGCAGCCACCAGTACCACGAATGTGATCCATTTGTAACAGGAAGAATATATTCCATGACTGTGAATACGAGTGTGTCCCATGGCTGTGAGGACGAGTGTGACCCATGATACACCAGAGTGCGAGTGTTCCTCCGGTGCGTAACCGTGGAGTGTAGGTTGGTTGGGTGAGCTTCACACATCAGCCGTCAGAGGACCAAAGCGCTTGGACATTTCTCACTCATGTTTAGATTTACGATATGGATCATTTGGTTTGAGGCGTGTTGTCGGAGGTGAATTAAATTTGATAAACAAAAATAATGTTAACATATAACAGGTACTTCATAGTTTTGTGCGCCTTTATATAGAAAAAAGATAAAGCATTCAACGTAACGCATTTATGATTTGCGTCCATGACACTGTTGTTACGGACGCTACACATTTGAGCTACGAGGCTACATCTTTTATAGCACACCGGAAGTGTGCAATGGTGACTTCATGTTAAGCTTCAGTTTCTGGGCCACAGGAACACCAGTAAGCACGCGCTTCCTGTATTCACTGACTTGAGACAACTATCGAGCATCAGACGCGAATCCAATTCATTGAGAGGTGGCCCTGGCCGCGTGAATCATGTACGGAAATGATATGATCGTTCACGAGACAGTGATTCGAGGCTTCATTGTAAATAACGGACAATGATTATTGCTTATCTCGGGTACACCCATTCAACAGGCCCTGACTGAAAGAATGATAGACACAAGATAGGCTCCGGGTGCAAGTAGGGCCTGTAGGCCCAGAAGACTATATACTGAATGTAAATATAAACATAATGCTCACCTTGAGCACATTTATTTAAGAGCGATGGATAGGCTACTGATAGGTTTGGTTTTAACAGCATGAGGCGAAGGGATAATATGGTCGGTCAGTATATCTGTCTGTGTGGCTGTCTTTTAGAAGAGGAATGTGTAACCGTAATAAGAATTGCGTCTTCTAAAGTGATTAGCAAGAAAAATAACGATATCTATGCTCATAGAATTTCATTAGAATTTTATTTGAAAGCATGTGTGTTTTCTGTTCAGCCACGCTCTTACCGATAAGCATCATTACTCATTTCTGTATATCTTTGGATAAAAAATTCCTGACAGACATATCGTTCGTGTTGCAACTTAGTAGCTACACATCGCCACTCAAATTTTCCTATTGTGAGTATGTGTCAACGGCGGAGGCTGGAGCCGGGAAGCCCCACACCCTCACCTCAGGCTGGGTAGTGCAGAGGGCGCGCTCTATGCACCCGACCGTCAACATTATATAATCATTTTACCTGAGACCATTTTGATACAAATATGATAAGGATTCTGCTATGACTACTACTATCTTTACCACTACCACCACCGCTAGTTCTGCTTATAATAATAATGATTATAATAATAATAATAATAATGATAATAATAATAATAATAATAATAATAATAATAATAATAATAATGGAATACGGCGATCAAGTACATAGAAAAATGATAACGGCGATAAACAGAGGAAAAGAACTGTAGCGAAACATTTTCATTTCCACTAATGGTCCACAGGCACCCCAAAGTACAGCTCCCATGGATTACCTGCAGAGACCTGGTCATGTGCAGGTCCTGGTTTTCTGTGTGTAGGACTGGTCCTGGCAGCAAACGTCGCATCGTGCCAAGTTTGAGTGAGTTCCACGAATCGAGTTGTATTTATGTTTTGCTTTTGTTCTCAGATTCTGTATGTTTAATGTAATGTATTATTCTAATTTATATTGTTCTAATTTATTATATTTTGTTGGAACTGATGTTTAACACTTCACAAAATATCAATCGTCATTAGCTGTAGGAATTCGGCGTCGTTGAATTTCATATAATTTTTTCATTCATTGTGTTGACTGAGACGAAACGAAACATTTGTATTAAGATCCCAGGAGGACAGAGGTTCTTACTCCGTCATACTAACCCTTCTGTCCCTCATGTATTGACTCCATAAGAACAATACTAAGCTCT
Organism: Panulirus ornatus; assembly: GCF_036320965.1. Lineage (NCBI taxonomy): Eukaryota > Metazoa > Arthropoda > Malacostraca > Decapoda > Palinuridae > Panulirus > Panulirus ornatus. The sequence goes on from NC_092238.1 coordinate 2,006,308, forward strand.
GAACATGTTATAGGCTTTACTAAATGTTTAGCTGATTTTAGGCAGAAAAGCGGCAGTAAATTAGGTGTGGTCTCATGACGCTTACGACACAGAACAGGTTTCGAACTAAATCTTACACGTTCGTTTGTGATTTTTGTCTCTGGCTTCCTCATAAAGATAGCTAGAGATACTATATATATATGAATATATGAACATTCATAGATTATTCCAGTTTCCTTTTACTATTTAAGACTTAGTAACCTCAAATAAGTTCCTGATGAAAGGTTTTCTTTCTGAATATCTCGACTAGTTTTTGAATGCTTTATGCGAAGTTTGGGACGACATTTTTCCAGTGAATTAATATTTACCCAGTTTTTTTATATTCCTTCATCCGGATCTTGTTCCTGGGAAATAGAGTTTGTATAAGGGTAATGTGTACATTCAAACTGTGTTGAAATACATACATTCGGATGTATTTAACATTTTTATGATCCATACGCCGCTATATATGTGTGTGTGTGTGGTGGCGGTGTTTTCTTGTGGTGAGCAGCCATACCTTGACACCCGTCACACCATAACCGGGAAGTCTAGTTGTGTGACGCTGTGTGACGATTGGTTGGTTGGGGAAAGAGCGTGTTGGTGTGACGCTGGGGAGACTGGTTCTGTAGGTGGTGGAGATGGTGAGTCGGTCGCTCATTTTGGTGATGGTTTTATATAATGACTAAGTATTGGTGGTGCTTCTCATTACTGAAGGTGACATATAGACTATAAATTCTGATATTGGTGGTGGTGGTGCGTGACGTACGTTGGTGGTGCTGATGGTGGTGGAGATAGTGCCAGTTGGGGAAGGTGATGGAGATAATGCGTGTGGAGGAGATGGAGATAGTGCGTGTAGCGGAAGGGATGTAGTGTGTGTGGTGGAGATAGAGATAGTGCGTGTAGTGGAGGTGATAGAAATAGTGCGTGTGGTGGTGAAGAATATGGTGCTTGTGAAGATGGAAATGGTGCATGTGGTGATGGTGGTGGAGATTATGTCTGTGGTGGTGATGGTGATGTGCATATGGCGGTGGTGTCAGATATATCAGTGTCATTGTTGGTGATGGACTCATCATAGCACTCATAATGAGGTCATTACAGTTATAAAGTTATGAGGTTATCACATTCACAAGGTCATAAGGTCACAACACGGACAAGGTCACCATACTTACAAGGTTATGAGGTTACCACACTCTTAAGGTCATGAGGTCATAACTCTGACAGGGTCACCAAATTTACAAGGTCATGAGGTCACTACTCTCCCCAGGTCATAAGGTCACCAAATTCCCCAGGTCACTTCTCTCAACACGTAAAACAGTCACATTTTCTGTTTACATTCATTATTATAAGCTCAGTTCTATCAATGAATAGAAGGAATTGAAACAAACACGCTTTACACAACTTAATCTTAAAGTTTAACAAGTATTTAACAACAATGAACTACAGTCAAATAAATAACACTGAAATTGGTTTCCCTATTATCTCAGACTTACATCATAACGATATTAAATATCTTAATAATAATAATTTGGTTCTACATAACTACAGTAGTGCTAAGGCTCTGCGCCCGGGGGTACTGTGGTCCGATGTGGGTGGAGGGGCTCATTGTGGGCGGCCACTGTGAGGGTGTGGGTGGAGGGAAGGGTCGGTGTGCGCGGGCATTGTGTGGATAGGTGGTGTTTGGGTGAGCGTCGAGGTAAGTGGGCGGGAGTGAGTGTACGTGGGTTGGCGTCGGTGCAGGTGGGTCGAACGTTGGTGTATGTGGATGGCCATCATTGCAAGTGGGCGGGCTTCGGTGCGGGTGGTTGGACGTCGGTGCAGGTGGGTAGACGTCGGTGCAGGTGGGTGGGCGTGGGTGTAGGGTGGTGGGGCTGAGGGTAAGTGGGTGAAAATTGGTGTAGATAGGTTGTGGTGAGTGGCAACTGGTTTAGGTGGATATAGTTGAATCTAGATGGGTGGGTGTGAGTGCAGGTGGGTGAGAATGGATGCAGATGGGTGTAGATGGGTGGAGGTGGATGTAGGGGGGTGGATTGTATTACTTGTCTTGGTCGTTGGCGAAGTCATGGCAGAAGCCGTGGTCACAGGTCGTTGAGGACGGCGGCGTCAACGACCCCAGCACCTGCAACACAAGGTCAAAGGTCAGTCACCTACTGCAGCTGGCACCACAGTGTCAGAGGTGGGTCAGCCTCACCCCAGGAAGTAGCAAGAGTCCTTGATACCATGTTATGTCGTGTGAGTCTCCCAGTCTGACCGCTCTCCCGCACCTCACTGTTCCCACCAGCAAACTGGCTTTTGAAAATTCTTTAAAGGTTGTGATCAGGTCACCCTTTTCTCTTCTCCCTCTCATAGTAGACATATTCATAGTATCTAATCCCCCAGTCCTTCTTGGCTCCCTTGATTCTGTCACTGTTTTTGTTTCCCTTCTGTGGACCTTCTTCATTTGCTTTTTTATGTGTGGTTTGTATCTTGCCATTAGATAATATATCATTCCTCCTGGAGCATACATAAACCATTTGCAGGATACATAAACCACTTGGAGCATACATAAACCACTTGCAGGATACATAAACCACTTGGAGCATACATAAACCATTCGGAAGATACACAAGCCACATGGAAGATACATAAACTACCTGGAGAATATATGAGCCACCAGTAGGATACATATACCACCTGGAAAATACATAAACCACCTGTAGGAAACGTGAACTCACCTGGGGAAAGCCTCCAGGCTCTTTACTGGAAACCAAGGAAGAATGAGATGGTCCCCCGTTGTCCCTGGACCGGACGCCTTCAGCAGGGAGTCCGTCCTCCGCTGCTGTTGTTTCTGTCGTTTGAGGAGAAGCTGTTGTTAGAGCGAGGGAACTATATTGTTTCAAGAAGAAGAATGCTAGCTAATGTTGGTAAGGAGAACTGTTGTTCTTGGGGGAGGGGAAACTGTTGTTGGTAAGAGAGGGGAAACTGTTGTTAGTAAGGGAGGGGGAACTATTGTTGATAAGGGAGGGGAAGCTGATGTTAATAAGGGAGGGAAACTTGTGAGTAAGGGAGGGGAAACTGTTGGTGGTAATGAACGACATTAAACCATGCTTTTGCTTTCATGAATCATTCATGAGAGGAAACAACTTTATGGTGTCTGGTACCAACTAGAGAAGTTTGTTATGCCTATAAACTATCATTGTACTTTGATACTGCGTAAATATGAGTGGTAATTTGAACTGTTAGATTTGCAATAGTAGATTTATTGTTTATTTTCGCGATTTACCTAGCGTAGATTATCAACAAACAGAAGAGGTGTACAGTAGAATAATGCATAAAATATTTGTCTCTGGATAGTAGGTAGAACACGCCTTTCACTCCAGCGTCGAACCTGAGTTAGGTCTCCTCACCTCGTACTTGGTGGTTGTGGCTGGGAAGGGTAAGGTTGTGGCCTGCCTGGTCCACGGGACGCTCGAAACTGTGGTCGACGTTGTCCACAGGCAGGTCAAGACTGTGGTCGTGACTCAGGGATTGTTTGAAATCGTGGTCGTCGTGGCCCAGAGTTAGGTCAGAGGTGTGGTCGTCGTGGCGCAGAGTTAGGTCAGAGGTGTGGTCGTCGTGGCCCAGAGTTAGGTCAGAGGTGTGGTCGTCATGGTCCAGAGTTAGGTCAGAGGTGTGGTCGTCGTGGCCCAGAGTTAGGTCAGAGGTTTGGCCGTCATGGTTCAGAGGTCGTTTGAGGTGGTCGTCCTGGTCCAGAGGTAGATCCCTCCCCCCGGGTTGTGGCCTCTTAAGACCGAAGATGTTCGGGAATTCCTGGTGTTGTTGTTGTTGTTGGTGGTGTTGGGGGTGTTCGTGAACCGGCCTTCCTCCATCCTCACTAGCAGGACCAACAGACACCAGAGGCTCACGAACCCTCGTGGTCTCGGGACCTACTGGGAGAATGTAGGTCAGTAAAATTGCTGCCGCTTGGTCACGCGAGTAGATGGTTTGATAAGCTGAATTATGGAAGAAGAAACAGATTTACTCTCAATGATAAAAGTTTATTCATGATTAATTGAATACGTCCTAACCATACTTTGTGTGTGTGTGTATGTGTGTGTGTGTGTGTGTGAGTGTTTGGGTATGTATGTGCGTGGGTGTCTTTTCAGCTGACATTTGAAAGCTCCGACCCAACAAGCACATCGAAGTGTTCTATATAAAGATATGGTCACTTAACAAATGGTTTTCAGATAACTAAGTATTCTAGCGTGATTATTGGCACTTGATGAAGTGCAATAAAACAAAATGGTACTATTTTTCCATGTATGTAGTTGGTGGGGAAAAAGGATATATATTTCGTTACTTTTATGTTCTCGGTGAAAAGATTTATTCGTTCTTTTTTCTGATGCAGATTCTTAAAATATATGTTAAACGCTAAATATTTAGAGCTTCAATCTTTTGTTTGACTCGTTTTTTTTTTTTTACTGAGTGTAATCTAAACATTTACGATAAAAATTGTTGGTTGAAAATTTAACAAGATGGTATATGATATTTTCCAGACATACTTCTGACCGAGTTTATTTACAATCTGTTCTGTCAAGTCCAGTAAAAAAGTAGTTTTACTCTACTTGTGTGACGTAATTACTAGTTTGTTGTTATCTATCGTCAAGGGAGAATGCCAGCTGATAACCATAGCTTTAGGGACAATGGTGTTTTGAATACCGCGGCCTAACACTGAGCCAGTTTACTTAGTATTTATCTTACGACATCAGAGCTGCGTTTTGCAGATGATTTGTGATACAAATTAAAGGAAATTCTTAAGATTCCCATTTCATTCGCCTTCATGCGACGATGTAACTATATATGAAGATAAGTGATAAATTATAAGAAGCAGAATCACAAATATACCTACCATACACAAAATACAACATTGAATATATCGACCACCAACGTTCTTAAACGTTAAAGATATGAATACAAAATCATTAGAGCTAACGATATTCAGAAACATCACATACGTGATACATGAGATGAGGTGCTTGGTGGAGCTTGGATCCTGGTGGTGATGGTGTTGTGCTGTGGTTGTGGATGTGGAGGAAGGTCAGGGCGAGGTGTGGGTATGTTGAGCCAACCCAAGCTGGGGCGAGTCCTCCTCACCAGGAACACATCCACCTCCTCTGGCTGTAACACACCAGTTATATCATTAACTTGTGATCAACATCATCATGACTATGTTAGTACTTGTTCACGTTAACTGTTACTATGCATTGTGTTATAGGATTTATAGGATAAAAAAATAATGGATGTAATCATCTATTTAGGGATATATTCTCCCCCCCCCCCCTCAAAAAAAAAGATGCTTTAAGTCATTTGCACGTGCCACCAGGGCTGTCTACCTTAAAGTAGACTATGCTCAACTTACTCGTAACCTTTGCCTAACCATCTACTGTTGACTGGTGATGTTTGTGCAGTACTATAGCTTACTTATAGCCATGACTAATAGCCCCGCAAAATGACCAGCCTAACACACACGTCTCACCTTGGTCGTCTGACTGTATTGCACTGGCTGGTGAGTGGTGCTGATTGTGGTTGTCTGGTCGACATCATAGTTACCGTCTACTGCTTCATATGGAAGCACAAGCACCTGGAGTCGTACACTTTAGTTAGGAATTATTATACTTTAGGCTAATGATGTTTCAAACATACCCATTGTTCATATACTTAAACCAAAAAGAAAGAAACGCCACTAATTAATGTGCCCTTATGTAATCAGTACATAAACAGAGGACTGTAAGTAAAGGAAATAACAATATGAACGACAACTAAGATATTTTAAAAACTAACGTAAATCAGTTACCCATACCATAGGTGGATAAAGTATTCACGGACTTTTGAGAATACAACAGATGTTAGATAATTCATATTACCATTGGATATTCTCCAAGGTTCACATTCCGGTACCTGACACAGAAAAACTGAATACTGATTAACATTAGCCATGACCCAGTCTAAAAACTGACAAATTTGCACCGGAACTTACATCAAAATCAGCGTTCTCCGCTGAGCTAGTCGTTACTGGGCGAGGCTTCTCGCGGACTCCAAGGGACACTGCTTCTCGAGTCGACAACGACGGAATTCCTGCGGCATTTGCAAATTGTGGTAATAAATTACTGGTACATAAAGGAACAGATGAATTAAGAATGAAATGAAATAAACAGGTTATGAAAATATGCTGTTAGTTGTTTACATATACTAGGCTGTCTTTGTCCGAAATGGAGCGGAAGACGCAAACATTGATGAAGTGCTGGTGGGTCCATCACGACCTGAAGACCTTCCTTTCGTGTACACTTTGACGTTCGTAGAGGTGTGTAGACCTTGACTTTCTAGGTCGACGTGGAGGAGTTTCGAGACTATATATATATATATATATATATATATATATATATATATATATATATATATATATATATATATATATATATGTAAAGATGGTAGGAAACACGTAGATTTTGGCTGTACACAGTTCCGAAAGCTTGACCTTTGACTTTTCAAGGATAGAAAACAATACTTGCAGGATTTGTGGGGACGTGTGATGTCAGTTTATAGACTGTGATTGGCCGCTGAAGCACAAGGGAGGAGAAATCATAGACAATAAAACAGCAGGTAAAAGAATGCCTATTCTAATTATGTTACCGATAAGAATGAAAGAATTTACTTAATTTCCTGACGTAACAAGTTAAGGAAGCTGACCACACGAAGTCCTTCCTTTGATGAGCAACGGTTACGTCGTTTTGCCGCAGTGCAGAAGTGTGTCTGCAGAAGATACATTGATATCTATTACATCACAGATTCAACTGGCCAAGCTAAGGGGTGAAAAAACGAGTTGCAGACAACTGGTGCCAGACGAACATAATGTACGTTAACATCGCCTCAACTCACCTGACGGCGTGACTGGAGCGTCACCAGAATTTCTTCCAGGTCGAGTGTGGGCGGTGGTGGGCTTAGGGGTGGCGAGGCGGGTGTTGTGACCGCCTTTACCTACGGGGGAGAACTGTCCGGCGACGGCTGTCCCCTCCTCCTGAGGCCACGGAAAGATACAGTACATTAAACAAGGAATGAAATCAGATTTTCTTTAAACTCCTGACGTAGGTGATCGGAACCAATGGCTGGGACCGCCAAGGTGATTTTTCAGCGTTCCCTTTCCCTCCCCCAGGCTTGCACTAGTGAAAATCTGGTTTACGTAAGACTTTCCAACAATCTCTGTTTGGACTGAGGATCATCAACAAGTACCAGAGACACTGACCTCTATCCTATCTTGTTCCCTGGCGAGCGGGCCGGTCAACGTCGTCCAAGGAGGAATTGAAGAAGGCGACTTCGTGGTCTCCAGAGGCAGGTCGTTCACCGACGCTGGAAAGACCTCCTCTGAGAGACTGGACCCCGTTGACGTATGACTGGACGGTTCAGGAGGCTGGAACGGTGGGTTAATGGAAGAAAACGAGGAGGTCTGGGAGGAGGGAGTGAGTGTGGCCGATAAACTCTCGGTGTAGGAGAGTGAATGGAGGGTTGGTGTTGAGGCGAGGGGCTGTGTGCTGCGGCGGAAGGGGCGTGATGTCGGCCTGCTTGGGGACCCAGGTTTCTGTTGGGATCAGAAATGTGGATGAAAAAGGGAAACATTCCAAAGTCGGGAGCGAAACCCCCTCATCACGTTGTGAGACCATGAGAGGCCTTAGGAGGTAGGGTTGGGGGGCTACCTAGTACTTTTTAATTAGGGATTTAGTTATATTCCAATTATTAGCAATTATGGGTATCAGGCAAGGAAGAGCATAGATTACCTCTGTCTGAACCTTTTCTCCAAAGGGACTTCTTCCTTCAAACACATGATCGAAAAATTCACTGCTGTCTTCGAACGGCAGGAATCCAGCGGTGGTGGCGGCTGGGGATCCTAGCTCGTCCTGGGTAAAGGCTGGCAGTGGGGCGAAGGATCCCACGGACGACAGGTGCTCCTGGGAGGACGAGGAGGCTTCCCTCATCCGTGCTGGTACTGTCGGAGTCTGTGGCGAGCTGTGCCCGTTACTTGGAGTCTGTGATAGTCTGTGCCCATGACCAGGAGTCTGAGGCAGCCTTTGCCCATGACCAGGAGTCTGTGGCAGTCTGTGCCCAGGACCAGGCACCTGACGTTTTGCCGGCGATGTCACGAAGTCGTCTTGAGAGATCCCCTCAGGGTGAGATGAGGGGGACGATGTTAGAGTTACTCTGGTCTCTTTTACCCAAGACCTGGGTGGTTCCTGCTGCTGGGGTGCTGGCGGTGTTGTCCGTGGTCTGGAGGAGAGTGGCTGAATCTCTGTTGGCTGACTAGGATGTGATGGTGTCGATAGTGTCTGCTGTTTGGGCTGTGATGGCGGAGTCTGCTGTTTGGGCTGTGATGGCGGAGTCTGCTGTTTGGGCTGTGATGATGATGATGGAGTCTGCTGTTTGGGCTGTGATGATGATGATGATGATGGAGTCTGCTGTTTGGGCTGTGATGATGATGATGATGATGGAGTCTGCTGTTTGGGCTGTGATGATGATGAAGTCTGCTGTTTGGGCTGTAAATGTAGTGACGCTGATGGAGTCTGTTGTTTAGGCTGTGATGGTGATGACAGAGTCTGTTGTTTGGGCTGTGATGGTGATGACAGAGTCTGTTGTTTGGGCAGTGATGGTGATGACAGAGTCTGCTGTTTGGGCTGTGATGGGGATGACAGAGTCTGCTGTTTGGGCAGTGATGGTAATGATGGCTTCTGCTGTTTAGGCAGTGAATCTAATGATAGTGATGACAGGGTATGTTGTTCGGGTGATGATGGCAGAGTCTGCTGTTTAAGCTGTGATGGTGATGCTAGAGTCTGCTGTTTGGGCTGTGATGGTGACGAGAGTGGCTGCTGCTTCGGTTGTAAATATGACGGTAGTAAGGGCACAGTCTGGTGGTCGGGTTGTGAAGGAATTATCTGGAGATGATTAAATTGTTGTCGAAGTGGTGATGACCTGGGCGGTGGTGATGTGGAAGGCTGTGTGGCTTGGTGGTGGTGGTGGGGTGCAGGTGGGTCCTGTGCGCCATGACTGTCGTCGTGGAGAGACGTGTCTGCAGTGACGTAAACGTTGTCGTTTTGTAAATTGAGGGAATTTTCGGTGCCTGAGATGGTCGCAAAGGGCTTCGAGAACTTTTCTTCGACGTTGAATGAAGGGGGTGAAAAGACTTCACTCAGCTTTACATTTTCAGTCGATGAATGAGCCGAAACTGCGTTTCCGTGAACGGAATATTCCCTCGGAGGTTGAAAACCTGATACCGGCTCGTTCGGCTGGTCAGGTGTAGAAACTTGGATGAAGCTTCCGCTGTTCTGCTGGAAATTGGCCCCATCACCACCGTCTTCATACTCGATGTACACAACATCTTCAGGTCGAGGCTCAGAGAACTCTGAGAGGTCGATGGTGACTGGAGAGGCCGAGTCAGCGTCCCCTACAGTCAGTGACGTCTCCGGGTAGCCGGGGAAGTCGGCAGAGGTGATGTCTGGTGCGTGTATTGCAGAGAACACGTGGGGTTGACCATCCCTGAGCCCTGACTGCAAGAGTTGGGGTGGCACACCTGCGGGATGGTGGCTGGTGGGCTGGGGTGGGCGAGGGCGGGGAGGGTGGAGGGTGAAGGCAGGCCTCCATATCTGTGGTCTGGGCTTCTCACGTCCCCGGTGGCCGCCCCTGGGACGCTGTCGCCCGCCCACAAAGGGAGCGATGAGGGAGGTGAACAGACTGCGACTCTGACTTACTGCTGTTGAAGCTTGGCCCCCGGGGCTGCCCCCAGAAGACGTCCAGACCCACTCCCCGTCATCAGGGGTAGCTGCTCCCACTCTTCTCTCCCCCTGGGCAATTTGTTCTCCCCAGGAACCATTGAGGTCTCTGGGAACGGCAGCCGAGAGCGCGGCTGCCACGCCCAGCTGACCCAGGGGAGAGGCTGCGGCCGGCACACCCACCACAACCGCTGCACACACTGCCACCTGTGGCAACAACAGCAGGTTAGGGTACACCTGGGGTTTACCTGAGAACCAACAACAACAGGTTAGGGTACACCTGGGGTTTACCTACGGATCAACAACAGCAGGTTAGGGTGCCCCTGGGTTTACCTGAGGATCAACAACAGCAGGTTAGGGTGCACCAGGGTTTACTTGATGGCCAAACACCGTGGTCCATTTCCTAAAGGGGGCCAGGCCTGGCGAGGGAAGTCGAGTGTGCATCGTGCAGGTACATAAATTGTCTGAAACTGATGTCTTGGTTTTGCTTTGCTTTCGTTAGTGTGTCGTGTATTATACTCACACGCATTTGGGAACTGGTCATTCTGATCCTTAGAAAAGAAAATATCTCCCTGTAGATGTACACAATCCCAGCCTTCGTACCTACGTTCTGGTAGTGTGGAGGTGGTAGGGTAGCTTGCTGTACTCACACTTGCCATTCCCAGGTTTGGTACCAGATGTTTGACCCGCTATTGTTCTCCACACGAGCGTGACTGCGTTTGTCTGAGTTTCTCTTCTGTGTTCGCTTATGAATGACTAAATTATTCGAAACAGATCTCGCGTGTTTGATTTGCATGCATATTGCGCAAGCTGTTGAACGACAGCTTTAAGTAACATACTATTAACTTTCCCAAAATTTGCATAATGACTAGCGTCTGTAATTCAGTTGCGTGACCTATAGTAGGGAGAGAGAGAGAGGAGAGTGCACGCCTGTAGGTAGAAGGCAAGGTTTCCAGTCATGGAATGGAACCTTGGGCGAGAGAGTGACACTGGAGGGTTGGGGGTTCAGGGTCAGTGGTTGAGGGAGAGAGCAGACTGACTGAGGAAGACCTTGAGAGTGTGAGGGAGGGAGTGTCGGTAGGAAGGATACCAGAGGAAGGCTGGACGGAGAGGGGAGGAGTGTGCGGTGCTGCAGGAGACAGGCAGACCTTGGTTGTTGTAGATCTGCTAACTAACGAGGGTGGTCGACGTAACGATTGTGGTAATTCTATGGTGGAGGTGGTACTGTTGGTGGCCACACCATCGGTGGTGGTGATGCGGCTTGTGGGCCACAGTGGCCACACCAGCGGCGGTGACAGACACGTCTGTGGCCTCGACAGCATTACAAATATGGAACGTCCTCGGTTCCTGCGGAGCCTCAAAGCACCAGGGGAACCCCCTTTCATCCATCAACGTACCCAGTAAAATGTGCTTGGCTTAGCTACTTTTCCCTCCCTTATCTGTTGAAAAAAGATGATCTGCTCCGTCAATGGTATGTGTTCTACTGTTGGTTCACAGTAACAGAGTCCTGCCTCACCATTCCCGTTGTATCTAAGCTGCCAAATTGACGGTGAGCCCTGGGGTTGGGGCCAAGGTTGATGTTTACCTTTCTATACTGCCTTGCCAGAGACACCAATATCTCTGCTCAGGACTTGTGTTTGTTTTCCTGTGTGTCTGCCTTCACCTGAAGGAATGTTTTGATAGTGCCTTCAATGAGCGGTTTGTCTTTCCTCAAGCACTGTAGTTAGAATATTTAGTGTCATTTTTTTAAACAAAACTTTCTTATCTTGATAAATGTGAAAAACCATAAACCGTGTAAATGTGACAAGAAAAGAAGTGGACTTAACGCAAGGTTTTTTTTGTGGTGTAGAGCGTGGAGGCCACCTTGGGAGGCGTCCAGTGTTGGTGTACAGGTGTGTCTTTTATATTGTTTAAGCAGCCGATATGGCATGGCCAAAGATATGCCCCTATCGGGTTCGTCCTGGATGACAGGAAACTGAATGCATAAAAAGATATATAGAAATTATCATGAGTCCCTAAGGTGTGTGTGAGTCTGTCTCTTAAAGTAGAAACGTTATAGGAAGACTAGAAGATGGAGGGAAATTCCACAGCTTTGCTGTTAGAGGGGAAATAGTCAGTAGTAGCGGTGGCTGAAATGATACCTGTAAAATAGTGAGAGCAGCAGCATCACAGCGGACGGAAAAGGATGATTAAAAAGAGGTAACCGTGCAGGGGAGTTGATGAAATGGAAGACTTTTGATTCCACTCTGGCAAAGAGGGAGGTCACGTATTACCATCAGAGCGTCACACTACAGAACAGATTTATGACATAGGGGAATAACACCTCGCAAGAGTACAAAGTGTGAGAAATTTCTAACCCTCTTGACCACGACGGTGCGACACGTAAATATGGTGGCCCGGGTATTCCATTATACTTACCTAGGGTCATACCGTCGTATTCAAGGGTCGCACCGTCATGTTCACGGGTCGTATGTAACCATGATCACGACCTTCAGCCTTCAGAAAGCAAGAAAGTTGAAGGGCACGACAGTGGCCTCTTGTGTTCCAGGATGATTTTCTTTCCTTGAGAGAAGCGAGAAATGATCAGAGTGAGTCACTTACAACAACGGCTGCAGCACCTCCCGTGCTGGGTGCCGGGGTCCTGACGTCATGCGATCTTCCTGGTCCAGTGTATTGTCTCGTCCGTATCACAAGGGAGGGAAGGACCCGTGGTTTCCCAGAGGCTGGGTTGCACACGGCAGGTGTCAGTCAGCTGACGACCGCTGGCGTTACACAGAGGCTTTCGGATACGTTCATAAAGTGTTAACTGTCAACCATGCTGGATCCCTTCCATCATAATTCTGCTTCACAACCCACCCAGCGTCATCCCTCACCTACCCCTCAACCCTCTTGCCTCTATCGGTCCAGCCTGCTTCTGCAGCAGCCCACAAGTGATAGTGCCTCCCTCTGCCGGTAGGGAGCTCTGTAGGACATCGTCAACACCGTCTTCTACCGCAGGACCTACAGGATCTCACCTACGCCTCTGTCCCCTGAAGGAACCGCCTCCCATCTGCCTCACCTTCACAACTTCGGCAGCTTACCTCACCATCCCACGTTCACCTGCATCTTAGGAACACCGACAACGACCACCTCTCCTACGGGACTCCTGCCTTATCACCACCACTATAGTGGTTTTCTTATTGGTATTATGTTTGTCACCAGTTTAGCGATGTCATGCTGCAGTTATGCCTGTTGACGGAACTGACATAGTGTTGGACAGGGACACGGTTAACGACAACAACAACAACGACAGTGCTTTACTGGGTGATGTGCAGAGGTGGTGCAGACCAGGGAAAGTGGTTACCGGAGGTGCAAGGTTACGGAGTGGCAGGAGTGACGTAGTGCCATCGCAGGTGCAGGAGGTGAGGCAAGAGGCCAGGAGAGAGATGTGTGGCTTCCGAGTCATCATGAAGCTTCTGTTGGAGGGAGCTGTGTCGCGTGCCTCGAATCTTAATGAGTGAATGGCAGCTGCTGTGTGTGCTTGTGTGCAGGAACGCCGCGGGAGTGGACGAAGGTCCCGCAGCTCGACTGTTTGGCGAGACGGGCGGAGGTAAAGTCCCGTGTACACGTCAGGCCAAAGCAAACCGTCGAAGATGAGGAACGGCAGAGCCATGCTAGGCAGAAGGTGGAGAGTTAAGTGAGGCGATGTCATCCAGGCAGCTAGTATGTGGTGTCACGACGCTCCACGTCAGTGTTGGATTCAATGGCCATTAAATTCCAAAGGTCGTTCAGCTAGTGACGGTTGGCAGGTTATTTGGGCTGTAAGTCCTATCAGCTACTATGGTCATTAAGGCCGTCAGTGTCAAATTATAACCACCAGTCGAAATTTTAGAACACCTCACTGTATAGCCCGTGCGAGCCAAGAAGTTCCAATAACCATCGCCTTTTTGAAGTAATTACAATATATTTGAAAAAAAAAAAAAAATCTTACGAGAATATGGACGATGTCCTTTGTGCTGGGAACAAGAGATGGAAAAAAAGAGGTTAATTTCCATTAAGAAATAAGTTGGATTAGTGATATAGGTGTGGGCAAGTCCCCACACCTACTACTTGGGTAGTAGGGGAAGTGGGCGGGTTCCCAAGCCCACTCGTGCCACTAACCTGTTATAAGAAAACTCTCGGAGAAAGCTGTGGTTGATTGGTTGGTTACCTACGATAACTTTACCAACGTTTCTTCTTCACTTTATCTATTCTTCTTTCACATTAACTCATTCTATGTCTTCTTAACCTTGTGTCAGGGGTCACACTTGAGTAAGATGGGTCATGTGTCTGTAGTCATATTTCCAGTATGACGGCGCATTTTTGGACATGTGTAAAATTCTCTTTAACATAGGAGACATTTTATATTTGTTCTTTGTTGAAAGTAAGTGTTTGTGGTTTTACAAATAACAGTTTAATCTTGAATCATGATGTATAGATATTGATTTTTCATCGTGTAAAAGATTCTCATAAATGGAGAAAAATAATGTAAAGAAACCCATTATTTGATTATGGTTATAAGAAATGTATTGTAACTTGGATTCCTTACATTTGGCGGGGCTTTACGTATGGTTGGACAGACGTATTATAAAAATAGTGGAAGAGTAAAAACGAATATATCATCTGGTATAGTAACCCATGAAATCATTTTCTCTGAGTACTCCAGCGTAGCTCGTAGCGGCAGACTGTTGCGGCGGAGCTAAAGCGTAGGCATCTGCCTTGGCCTACTAGACATGGATATTTTCATTGTGCTTGGGTGAGGATTACCAAAATGTATGTGAAGTCTTATGTCTGAATAGAAATACCAGACAGTGGAACACGCTCGAACACAAGCACGACTTTCCAAAGATTACACACAGCTCAACGATTCCCTTCTGAGGAGGTAGGGGTATAACATCGCAAATGTGTCATAACATGTAAGAATTATCAATAAATGGTTGGATGAATCATTAGCGATTAGGATTAGATAACGATGATAAACGGGTAATCATCTTTAATGGGATCTCATGGATTGTCTTGTACAAAGTTCTTGTCTTGTAAGCTCTCATTTGTACTTGTAACTTAAATCAGCTGTTCACAGTCGTCATGTTAGATTCAATGTATTTGCTGGCAGAAGCAGGCCAGCCAGGTCCCGTTCACTGTCGATGAAGTGATTCGGAAGACAACAATCTAATCTGGATATAATCATACTTTGATATAGTTACTCTTGTTGTTAAGGTAACAGTTGCCGGGGGGAGAGGGGGAGCTGATTAGGAGAGGGGGTAACCACCAGCTGATAAGAGGAACCAGTTGACCCTATTGGAGAGGCAGCTGATGAGGGGCGGTCCATCTGACGAGTGCACGTGTGAGACCAGTACACGTGTATGAGTCCAGTGCACGTGCGTGAGGCCACTGCACGTATATAAGGCCAGTGCACGTGAGGGGGCGTGTGGTAGGCAGTGGTGGAGATGGGAACCTCTGGTGCACAACGCAAGGAAGCAACCCACAAGATGGTCACGGTACATTCGTCAGGAGGTGAATAGCCGTCTGGGGCAAGGGCCTCCTCACACGGCCCTTGGCCGAGTCTATGTCATGCGGTGATGAACACGGACCAGACGCGTTGCTTGCTGAGAGGTATCTTGTATCGTCCAGAATGTTTGATGGTCCGCCGCCCACCATCACAGGGCAAGAGAGAGAAAAAAGGAGAGTCTAGGAGACTTGTGCAGGGGAGGCTTCACCGAAGACATTGTCTGTGTGTGCATGAGGTGTCGACGCTTTGGATGATGGAGCACGAACCTGTCAGACGCTTGGGTTTCACCAATATGGCCTCCTTCCCACCACCGGCTCACTTTCTTTGACCGAGTTCACCTTTGTGTTCTGGTAACTGAGGCGTCAGATGTCCGGCCTAACTGTACCCTACACTCTATGTCGCAGTCATCTCCTCCACCGTCTTGTTGGCCTCCTCACCTTTCTCGTTCCCTAATACATCATCCAAACAATGTTTTCTCAAACATGCAGTCTCAATGATTCCCCAATCATGATGGTCCGTAAAGGTCTGATAGAGTCCAGGAGGACCACTCTAGTGGAGGTGCATCATCATGTACTGGCATCAGGTAGTCAGCTTCCTGTCAGGGTAGGGGCACCACGACATGGGTCAGCCAGCCTTCTACAGGTGCCCCCTTCTGTAGGTGGTATATACTGCTGCAGGTGGTACCCCTGATGCGGGTGCCTCCTGCTCTGACCTGACTCTTAGGATTTAGTTTCGAGTTAGGTCAAAGATCACGCAATCATACCCGTGTACACCAACATCATGCTCAAGGGTTGTATCCTAGGTAAAACTAGAGAGAGAGAGAGAGAGAGAGAGAGAGAGAGAGAGAGAGAGAGAGAGAGAGAGAGAGAGAGAGAGAGAGAGAGAGAGAGCATAATTGCGCATTTCCACAGCGAGATTTTGTTAAAGGTTGGTTTCGTGCGTTGTGCCCACCGCTCACCGCAAGAAAATCTTTAGTTACAAAGAATGAGTCGTGTGAGTTACGTGTTGTCAGATGCTGTGCGCTATTACTTTTTGCAGTTGGTATGTTTGTATGCGATAAGAGTTTTACTCTTGTGGTGTTTAATCTTGACCTTGTATATGATTACGATGAGTTTACTCCTATGTATGAAGTCCTGCGTGCACACATACCTACATACGTACATACATACGTACACACGCACACATACACTCTAGCTTTCGCCATGAATGGACAGGTTCCTAAGGGAGGATGAACAGCTGGCCCAGGTGGCCCTTGCATGCGTGACGGTATTTAACCATAACCACTACAACACAAAGGTGAGATGGTGAGATTATATGTTTGTGGACTGAAAGTCACAACACACGTGTAGTTGAGGCAAAAGGAAAACGCAGCATCTTGGGCCAAAGTAGTGAAATTTGACTTTGATAGCCAGTAAAGCGTTGGCTCTGCACACCCTTCTGTTACCCAGTGGGGTAATGCTAGTAATAAACCTCCTTGCTCGGTGGCTGTCCACCATCTATTACGAACTAAAGAAAGACAAAGTGTTGGAGGGAAAAATTACGCAGGTCAAGTATGTCACACTTGTCGGGCTATAATCGTGTTAGCAACGTAACCCCAGCAACAGAAGCTTTACATAACTCGGGTGGTGAGGGGCGGTGCACTACAGTAATGGCAGCTGGGCTGAGCTGGCCAAGTGACATCATGTGTCGGCGGCAGCGCCGACACACGTACGCACACAGTATCTCGCTTCACAGTAGATAAATTGTGAAGTCCATCAGTCTATGCGAGTTGAATCAGCGAAGGGTAAACATTGGAAGAGGATTGTTTCTGAGTACGGCTGACTGAAGCGGCGGATACCTGGAGTTCGGAGAGACGAGTTTGATACGGCGGTGTATAATGTTAGGCTTCCAAAATGGTTTTGTATCGAGACTTTAGGTATAAATCCCGCAGTTCCCATATACAGTGCACTATGACATTCCTCCTAGTGTATTGGTGGTTGGCGGAGGGCTCTGCCTATTGTAAGTTACTAGCAAGTAAGAAGGAACTTTACCTCCCAACATCACGATATTACTTAGAAAACGATTGGTTATGTGAATATACATCCGGCATGCCTTGAAGTGTTTATTTTTCCGATAACAAGACCTTAAACTTTTAGAAGGTTTGTAACGAGACAAATCACTGACAGTGGTAATATTTCCAACATACAGGAAAATGTGTGTTCTGTTGGTTTGAATGTATAAAGAAAATATTGATATATCTCAAATTTTATGATTGATCTGTGCCACATAGATTAGTTTTCACTGAAGAACCACAATCTATACACCTAAAGAGATCAGCCGACCTGTGTTGGTAATAATTGTCGTTATTTATTTTGAAAACATCATCGTTATCATTAGAAGTCTAAATGTTTTTGTTGTCCAATATCTATATTAACTTTCGTAAGTCCACGACATATTTTGTCTGATTCATCCCCGTCAATCTCCTGCCCTAAATCATCTTGACCAGTCAAACCTCTTTTGTCAACCATCGATGTCAACCTTTGAATCACTTCCTTCAACCTCCTTCTCCGAATCATCCACGTCAACCTTCTTCCCTGAATCATCCACGTCAAGCATCCATGTCAACCATCTTTTCTGAATTATCCACATTAGTCTTCTTCCCTAAATCATCCACGTCAACCTTCTTCCCTGAATTATCTCCGTCAACCTCTTTTCCTTAATAATTCCGTCATCCTCCTTCTCTGAATCATCCACGTCAACCCTCTTCCCTGAATCATCTCCATCAACCTCCACTGAACCATCCCTAAATCAACCACGTCAATCTCCTTCCCAGGGTTATCTCTGTCAACCGTTGACACTCAGGTGCTTGCCTCAGCTCCAAGCATCTGTCTCTACCCACCTTTCAAAGATTTTAGTGTTCAATGTCTACATATACTCAGAAAGTCTTTTTCATTCGTGTCTTAAATTTGTAGTAGCAGTTAATTGTCTCATACATGGCAATTTTACCTGCTGATATTCCAAACAGTAGCGAATATTTCTTTAGTATGTTCTTGATATTCATGGTAAATATTTACTGACTTTTTACTTCATAGTATAGCACCCTCAGTATCGTTTAAGAGTGTAAGGCTGTGGAATACAATTGTAAATGATATCTGACAAAGACTTTATAAGTCTTTATTATTAAATCTTGTTGGACTCAAGAGCGAGGAGACCGTCGGGTCCAGTGTTACCACATGGCCCGAGTGTTGCCACTGATGGGAGGCTACGAATCTAGAAACATTTATTATGAATATTTTCACATTTGAGTGTTCTCATATCCAGCCAGCTTGGTAAGGAGGTATTAGTCTCCCTACTAGTTGCAATATGTAGATGTAATACATAATTCTAGTAGCACATAGCATGTATATAAAAGAAAACTGTAATCAGAGCGCGGCCAGGTTTCGTGAGAATAGTGTTTCACCGCATCCCAGATTACATTGTTATTAACTCGACAGTTGTGACTCCATGATATGTAAGCATATGCATAGATCATTATATTGATGTGCTCTTCAAATGATATGTTGTCGCTGCATGTGATGTCCATAGCAGGAAGTGTACCTCTCCACCACGATGTATATAAATATTTGGGCGTTGCTCACCGTCCGCTTAGCCGACCCTGACGCCGAGCCCCGCCCCTCTACTCGCGACATCACAGTTTCTCCCTTCCCAACCTCAGCAAAACAGAAGCTTATAAGTGCCTCTTGTGTGTGGGTCATAAGAGAAACAGACATCAGCTGTTATGAGATGATAATATTCACGTTTCATTCTTATACCCTGATTTAAACTTTGTAAAGTTTCAGAATATAACGGAGTTGACAATGGCTGCGTTTCATTTAATACGAGTAAGTATTGTAACCTAGTTGACGTGCTGTTTTCAATAAATTCTTATTTTTCCTTTACATGATGTTCATACCTGTTCCCATAACCATATGCACACTAATTTCCACATCATGCATACCAGTGGCCAGCCTGCAGGAGGTTTTTGCCCTATTGTATTACATCTGGCACGGTGCGCGCCCATGTAATTCAGCCAGTTATCCACTGACTCACAATTACATGCTTGGCGACAAGCTCTGTAAAGGATTCAAGACGCAAACACTGTTGATGATTTGTGAGGATCTGAGCCGAGCATATCGAAAATTAGTAACTATTTTTAATTCACTAAAATTGTCAAGTCTGGTACTTATCAATATTCATCACTCACAGACCATGGCTAGCCTAGACCTACTTGGCCACTTGAAAGTATAATCCACGTGATTGACAAAAATGTGCAGGTCCCACGAACAATGATGAAATAAACAAGGAATGTCGATGTTCCACCCTGGACGTAACTTCGTTTACTAATGATAGGCTGCCCGCTGGATTATGGAAGGGTGGTGATTTGGGGCGGTGGGAACAGGCACCGACTTCTAGTGAGGAGAGCGACGCTACGCGTCCGTCACCCATGGCAAGCTCCCACAGTTGCCTCCCCTGCACATTCCCTTCATGACGGATGCGTCTGTAGGAACGTCATGAACTCGATGTTCCACTCAAAAGTCCTGGACGGGGAGGGATATTTATAGTCTTGGCCATGATATACCTTCACAGATCTTTTAAACGTCTGTGCTACTTATATTGACAACATACTCTCAGTTTTCTCCGTTTGTCCAACGCTCATACACTATACACTTTCTTTACGTTTTTATGTTTCATCAGTTTTCTTGCTTAATTTCATGTTATATCCTTTGATTGCTCTACAGTCTATCCTTACAATATATGGTGTTAGGTAATTTGATCGCGTAGGTGATAAAAGGGCGTGAGAGAGTGAAAAGGGCGTGAAAAGTGTGCGAACGTTTGTGGATAGATAAGTTTTGTGTGAATATTAATCGTAAATATTAGGAGTGAGATGTCACGAAATATAGAATGCTAATGTGTGTGTGTGTGTGTGTGTGTGTGTGTGTGTGTGTGTGTGTAAAGGTCAAAAGCTCAACAAAAATTATTTTACACTATCAGTCTTGTAGGTTTACTTCTCTTTGGATATCTAAATACCCCATTGCTTTTACACTGCCAGTAACTGTTCCCTCTCCCTTTTAAGTGAAGTGTAACTTTAGATATTTCACCTATTCTAGCGATCCTTTTTAAGTATAGTATCATACTGCGAAAGGTTTTCAAGCATTAGTGGCTGTATTTTTTCACCTGTGAAACTATGTTGGATCCTACAATTTTTGTAATGAGTTTGTGCATACACAATGTAAACGTATGAGTAAATATGCATCATGTATGAATGTTTTATTTTATGTATTTGAATTGGTCTTGCACTAACATTCCTTATGCATGGATCTACTAACTTTCCAACAATGAAAGTGAATTTTAGCTTTACGCACGCGTCGTAACACTTTCATATCAGCTATTTTAATTAATGAAACTAGCCTTGAATAACGTGAGCTGTTAACTGTGTTCACTCATATCTAAATCAGCTTCATCACCACACTTTCATCTTTTCTACTCTGAACATCGTTTATACATCATTTTACATCATTCACTTTCCCGTAGAACTGCACTTTCTGTTATGATTCTTGACTTTAAATCCGTGGACCACATGGTAGTTGCCTCGTGTAAGCTAACTTAGCTAGAAAATTGATTGGATTTTTTTCTTCTAAAATCCTTTGGCGCTTTATATTGTTAACGAGATCAGCTGCGCGGAAATAATTTTATAAATATTTATTCGTGCTTTCAGTATTGATCATCTTTTTATAGTGCACGTATTTCCAGAGCAATCACATAATGAACGAAACTGAAATAATAGATATTCTCCTTAAAGAAAATTAGGAAGGCAAAGGCGATAACGAAAAAACAAAAAACGAAAAAACCTGGGACAAAAATGAGCTTATTATTCTTGGGTAACATTGAGAGGTTATTTTATCGACAAATACTTTTCAGTACTAGACAATTCCTTGATATATCACTGTAATGATGTGAATGCTACCTGGGATTCATGTGCACGTTTTGTTGGTGCTTAAGATTAATCACTGAAATATATACGGTAAACGCAATCAATTATCACGACTCCTCTAACCATCTGTCGGACCGACCCACTTGCCTTCCGTCTTTTGTTGATTTGCTCAACCGTAGCGAAGCTCTCACCACGGTATTCCCGCGGCTGCTGTGATGAGAACAGTGCTCGGATACCGGGGATTGTGGTTTGAAAACTTATATTAGCTTATAGTTGTAACTATGTGTATTTTAGACATTTTTGTTACAAGCTTCCATGTATGTCAGACTTTCAAATGAATGTCTGATAAGTTATGCTATGATTGGCTTGATCAGCGTTACACTTATTGCCTTGTATCATTATTGTCAGTCTTATCATAAACAGACTAAAACCCTCGTCCCTGAAAAATGATGATATCGTGATGACGGCGATGAAACCAATTTTGATAGAAACTATACAACGATGGTGGCAGTTATTAAGGTATTTTAACGCTTGAGTGGACTATCTTCACCTGTTTCATCAACCATCTGTTGGGTTTCCTGCCACCAGTTCACACCGTCACTGCGCATACCCACTGCCGAGTATCAAGTGTCCGTTAGAGTAAATAAAGCTCGATTTACTTAGTGGTTTGCAGGTTTCTCTTGGATAGGATTAACCCACTTCAGTGGCTTTCTTTTCCAACAGGTAAGCTAACCATAACTGTATTGTTTCTGAATTACTAACATATACAGACATACTGGGATAACTCACACCGTTTCACGATGCTGACATGTACGACCCCGTCGTTTCTGCTGATAATGTCATATGTATTCCATTTTGTTACAAAGATGTTACGTTAGATGCCCGATTATATTCCTACCATTCTGTGTTTAATCATTGCGGATTGCCTAATCCCCTGTATTTTTCCATAGAATCTGTTGTAACATTAAGCCATAAATTCTCATTTCATGGTTTGCATTGTATCTCCAAAATATCCGTCGTATCACTAGAAAAGAATACTCAGGACTGCAAACTTTACGGACGATATGCGTTTTGTTTACTTCATATCTGGTGGCGATAATGTAAACTATTCTATTTTGGGCTTTGCAACCGACTCCACTCACTACAACTTCCGCTAAATATTGGGACAGCATGTTTGGAAAGCAGCCGATGAGGAATACCTTTTTCCCTTGTATCTCCTACAGGAGAGGTCGACCAGCTGCAACTGCAGGAGGGATTGGGAGGAATCGACTTAGCTGCTGCTGGGCCAGACAGTTAGGAGGGATTTACTAGCTTAAATGGCTCGGGAAGTTGAGACATTACTCACACGGATAGCGATCTTTTACCATCAGAGTAATATGTGAGTTACCGTTCGCTGGCACTTTTACTTTGTGTTTATTGTTCACCCGCAGTATGGCGCCGGACACTGACCAGCAATGAACGAAGCCCACGGACAGTTATCACCCATCAGCAACTATTTGTAAGACTCATCACTTCCGACATGATGTCGGTTGATGATTGGTCACACTGATCCATAAAACATTAATTCCTGACACACTTGGGCTTAGAATTGATCAGTTATTGACAAAGTAATGAACCAACACGATAGTGGTTGACAGTAGTGCCCTGAGTCAGGATGCAAGCAGACCACCATGGATGACCTGTACTGAATGTCTGCCTTCAGAGAAGAACATACCAGGCGTACAAACTGCCGTAGTGTTACAGTTGAAATATAAATGAATAATGAGATGTAACTGAGGGGAAGTACCCGTCATAGATAATCATGGTATATGGCTCAAGCTGTCAAGACTCTGTTCTTGTCAGTTTTTATCTCCATGACAGACAATCTCAGTCATGTTCATGTTAACTGGAAAATTCGTTAGGGCAGTCACCGGGCGTCGATTTAAATCGAGAATAATTCTTATCTATCATATCTCAACCCAGGACTCCACCCTGAGAGATTAGCGTCTGTCCTCAGACCTACTGTTAAGGTCTACAAACAGGTAGGAATAACGTCTACTTCACAGTCTGTAGTTCCCTTGCTACAGAGGGACGCTACCCTATGAACCATCCCCAGGGGAGGACCTCCCTCTGTTAGCCTTCTGCTCTCGAACTTTTGAAACAAATTCTGCAGAACGACCGTCGAGAGCACTGGTGTATTGTCCTGCTTCTCTCACTTTCACGGGCAGTGTTGTTCTCTCTCTCTCTCTCTCTCTCTCTCTCTCTCTCTCTCTCTCTCTCTCTCTCTCTCTCTCTCTCTCTCTCTCTCTCTCACTCTCTCTCTCTCTCTCCGCCTCTTCACAGGTCACCCGACAGGTCATCACGTTACACAAATATTGAGTTGTTTGGATTGTCTGATATGTACAAGCATGTGTTAGTCCACTAGCTTGCCACGGACGATACACAACACAAGAAAGATGTTCCACACATGGTTAATGGCACAGGAATGAACTCTTTTTCTCCGAGGTCACAGAAGTCAATAGAGCAAAACCTTTTGAGTTTAACATCGTCAGATCGGGGTCAATCTAGGTCATCCATCTTCTTTATATTAAGAAACATCACTTTAGGGAGACGAGGCTTGCTCTATGGATGACACGGACATTTCTCCAAACTCAAAGAGGTCATCATGAGGGGGAAGTGAGGTGACTGCCATGAACACGGCAGTCATAGGGATGAGCTTTATGAACGCAGGGTAGTCATGAGGATCAGGTAACTCATGAACAGAGGATAGTCATGAGAGTGATACTGTCATGAGCACGTCAGTCATGAAAATGACTCATAGACAAGGACTGTCACAGTTGTAGGGATCATGGTAATCATGAATATGCGCGCGTCATGAAAGTGAAAAGAGTGAAGGATATCATGAACTTATGACAGTCCTGACTAGGGAAACAACTGATGTGAACATGAATGATTAGCTTTATGAAGGTATGGAGGCAGCTGCTATGACTCCATGAAAGTCATGAAGCCAAGTTGGATGAGGAAGTTAACTGTCATGACTCATGACAGGGAGGGGTTAGGACGTGACTGTAACGTCACACATGACAGTGAGAGGGTGAGGGAGCTACCATGAATCCATGGTAGTCATGAGACCCACACAACCATAAACTGCAGCAGTGTGAACAAAAATATAAGGCCCAAGGTCAGTGATTACGTAACTAATTACATTCATTTTTCGCACTATCTTTCCCGTCTTCACTTTGTTACTCCACCGTATCAGAAACTGAATTGTAAACCCAAAATGTTTCGATTTAACAGTAGACAAATACCTCGTCTTTGATGTAACTGGGCAAAGTTTATGGTGGGTTCCTTAAGCAGTTGTGAGAAACCATTTGTATGATAGAGAACCAATGATGAAGTTCCCGGTTTAGTAGCAGACGACCTTTTTATTTAAAAGGCTTAGTGGTTATTTCAGATGGTTCACAGAGATGTGCAGTTTTCTTCCGTCTTTCTTTCTCCGTTAGGTAGTAGGTGGTAGGCAGCCACGGCCCGCTTGGGTATCGGGCGGGTTGGTGACGGTTGCGTAGCGATGCAGCACTTCAGCGACTGTCAAGTGTTACTCCTATGGCCCAGGTAGCTGTCTTTTATTTTCGTCTCATCTACACGTGCGCTGCTGGCTTTCAGCACATTTACAAATAATATCTTCATACATGTAACACTTGTGAATCTTACACGAGTCATTCTACATATGTATATAAAGTTGACAGCTTGAAGGGTGAGTATGACAAGAGACAATCAGTGATAAGAAGTTTTTCGAAAAATAGCGACGATAATGATCAGGTTCATAAGAAACAATATATTCCCTTATAGATAACATTAAAAGAGTGACGCCATCTAAGAATGTCATAATAAATTCCAGTTAAATGATAAAAGAAGAATGTGTCAGGATGAAACTTGAGTTACAGCCACTACTTACCCATATTAACTTCATGCTGCCGAAAAAACTCGTAGACGCTGCGTTCCTGAGCACCTGTATTGTTTTCATATTGCTCCTCGTGTCTGCTTTCCTTGACATTCAACTTACTAATGATTACAGGTTAGTATTTCCCGTGCTAGAAGACAAATTATTTGTAACCTTTATAATCTGCTACGCAGAAACTCCAGTAGTTTCGTAACAGATAACTGCTACTCTAGTTTAGCATGCAGCTGTTCCTGTAAGAATCGTGTTTGTGGATGAAATGTAGCTTTCTGAAGCTTTCTTAGTGGAGAACTCGTAGAATGTTTAGTTTAGTGTATTGTTCCTTACAGTGCATCACTTGCGTCACACAGGCTGTATATCATCACAGCCAGGTCAAGCCTGCTGGATGTGCCTTGACAGCTGTCTTGCAGAGTTGTGACGCCCCCAAGACACCGAGAGAAGGTGCTCCTGTGGGAGAGGCTGCAGGTGCTGGACTGACTGGGTCGTCTACACGCCGATGGGAGCTAGGTTACTGGTGGGCTGGCGCGGGTGGGCTTTGGGGGTGGGCGCTACATTTGCCGCCCTCAGCTAGGCTAGGGGGTGGAGGGCACTTTCTCTCAACGCTCCACTCAGCTCCTATATGAAAGCTAGTAACTACCCACTAATAAGGTTCTGCTGTGATCGATGATGCTGTTGTCTCTGCTGTGGCGTGCCACTGCATTGACAGCAACAGCGAAATATTTGAAAGTAGAGGAGGACCGAGAGTTATGAATGTGTTCATAGGGTGGATGGATGCTTAGGACGATATCTCTCTCCCGTGGTGTAGAGAATTTCCAGCAGATACATAAAATTGGCAGCATTTAATGAACTCTCTGCAACTGTTCTTACCTATTCTTGTGACTAGCATTTTTTTTTCCTCTGAAAGAGTTGAATAGATCACACACTTCCAGGTCTATAAAAATTCATTTCTTAGCACGGAAGCTGAAGCCCTCCAGCACTATGATCCTCGGTTGTTTCAATGTTTGGAGATGGTGAGGCCAGGCCTCCGTTGTTTCTTCGTTTGTGATCTGCAGTATCTGTATAGGGCTACGCTTACTACTATAATCTCGGTTCCAGTTGCTTTTGGTGATCTTGATACTGCTTCTGCTTCTATAAATGTTTCCACTGCTGTTTTTATTTTCATTGCAAGAGCAGTGGCGACGCATTGGTAATGCACTGCAATTACTTCTGCTGCAGCTCCTGATCTACTTTATTTCTTTACATACTACCACTGCTATCTGCCTTGTCACTGCTGACGTCATTACTACTGCTGTTACAACAAATACACATAATTATTTCCATTACTGTTTCTGTCGTAAATGGTACTACATCATTGATGAAACTTTAACATCACCCAAAATTACTAAAGCTTCGGCTTTACACCCTAGCACCTATCAATTCCGTCCCGTGACGTTGACCATTTTCCCGACGATTCGAATCAAGAACCGTGTATTATATCTGCCAGCTGTTCCCCACATGGGTAATGGACTCTAGACCTAGATAAACCCCATCTTACCACGGTAGATTTTCACTGTTACCACCTTGCAAGATGACGCTTTCCCTCCTCTACGTCCTGTTTTGAAAATGTTATTGGCTCGGATTGGCCATAACTTTTCAATTGATACATATATGTATATATATATATATATATATATATATATATATATATATATATATATATATATATATATATATATATATATATTATTGATTATTTTTTTTTTTTAATTTTCCAAAAGAAGGAAGAGAGAATTGGGCCAGGTGAGGGTGTTCCCTCAAGGCCCAGTCCTCTGTTCTTAACGCTACCTCGCTAATGCGGGAAATGGCGAATAGTTTAAAAAAAAAAAAAAAAAAAAAAAAAAATATATATATATATATATATATATATATATATATATATATATATATATATATTTGTGTGTGTGTGTGTGTGTGTGTGTGTGTGTGTGTGTGTTTTCAGTGCATTGCACACGACAGGTAGAGAATGGGTTTGAGCTAGAGAATGCATACTAGCAAATGAGCCTCTTTCTTATATATATATATATATATATATATATATATATATATATATATATATATATATATATATATATATATATATATATATATATATAATGGGGATCAAGAACTACGTTGTAATCATTTCATCTGCCTTTATGGTAAGGACTGTTGGTCCTTGAAGTTAATTGCTAAACTGTAATGTGTCCTAATCTAGAGAGCAAGAGGGTAGTAATGCAGAATAACGAAGTATATCTATCGGATACGGACATCTAGACCAGCACCATAGCAATAGTTGGTTAAAGACAGCGGAAACATTAAGTCTAGGGAAGGTTCACATACCTGGCCAGTGCGGGCCGCTGATGGACTGGATATGACCGCCAGTGCACCTGGGCAGGACTTGAAAATGCTGGTGATGCAGCAGGTATTAGGCTATCGTCTGGAGTCAGAGCAGGATCTTATTTCGTTTGTGGGCATAGATTACTGCATAGAGTATACATAAGATTAGGTCTTGATGTCAGCGGAGACCTAAGGTGAGTGCCTGGTGTCAGTTTACATAGGATGAGTGAACAATTAATGTTAATGCCTTTTAGACTCTGGTGTAACATCCACCAGGAGTTAAGGGTAACGACTGAACTCTACTATTGTGTACGAGGAAGTCAGTATCTCGGGGGGTAACTAAACCTCGAGTGCGTACTCTACGTTAACACTGGAGTCTTGCTTGCCTTACGCAAGATATCAACTCGTGACGTTATTTTTATGAATAATCCTGGTCACTAGGACACGATGAGAGTGAAGAGTTTCTTGAGAAAGAATGTACTATAATTTTATGGGGTTTGATTATGTGTGGTTCTAACTGTGATGCTGGAGTTGTAAGACCGTGAAGCTGAAAAGCCAACAGGAAAAATGATCTAGTTTCAACTTCACATTGTGTACCTACTGCGCGCGTCCAGATTCAAATTTCATGCTAGACTAATGCTCATTTAGAAATTTTGAATATTTCGCTAAACTAATATTGATGATATTCATGAAAGATATAGAATACTGGCAAAAATGTCAATGATGACATCAACAACACTAGATGCCAAATACTGTAGGTAATCTTAATTATGGAGTTGGCCACTAAGGCGTGAAATGTAGGCCAGGGCGACCTACTCTTACTCGAATGCTAAGTCGTTCATCTTTATCTAATATACCGTGAGTCTTAGTGGTCGTGTTGTGTTTACCATTGCTGATTGTTCAACACGCATGGTTTGAACCCTGGATAAGGCAGATGGCTCACTTTCAATCTATCTGCTGAATCTTCCTTTAAGACTGGTTGATCAATGGATATACGTAACTTATATTACAGGAAATGCGAGATGGACGTGACTGGAACATGCAATTGCTCGTGACATCTCGGTGATCATAAAAAAAAAACGCAGTTACATAACCGTACGTCACCTTGTGGTTGGGAACTGAACTCGGGCGTGAAATTTAACCAAAAAAGTTGATACGCGCGCGTGCGTATACACGTACGTGCACGTGCACGTGGAGGGCAGTAGAAAAGCTCTATTTTGAAGACGTGAACTGAGAACCTTTATACAGCATGATCATGAAAATGCTTTTATTTATATTTATCATTATATTATTATTATTATTATTATTATTATTATTATTATTATTATTATTATTATTATTATTATTATTCAGTGCACGTTCAACCATACACATTTCTACTGACACACAAACATACACCTTTAGGTTTTTTTCTTTAGGTGAGACGGCATGAGCAACTGAGGCCCTAATCAAAGCCCTCTCATTAACCCTATATATATATATATATATATATATATATATATATATATATATATATATATATATATATATATATATATATAAGAATATTTCCCACGTATTCCCTGCGTGTCGTAGAAGGCGACTTAAAGGGGAGGGAGCGGGGGGCTAGAAATCCTCCCCTCTCATTTTTTTTTTAATTTTCCAAAAGAAGGAACAGAGAAGGGGGCCAGGTGAGGATATTCCCTCAAAGGCTCAGTCCTCTGTTCTAAACGCCACCTCGCTAACGCGGGAAATGGCGAATAGTTTAAAAGAAAGAAAAAGAATATATATATATATATATATATATATATATATATATATATATATATATATATATATATATATATATATATATATATATATACCCTTACCTGAATTAGGTACCCATTTTATCGGCCATTCCCTATGGGTGGATAAACAGCTGTGTTGACTGTAGACCGACTGCGGCAGTCAGGATTCGAACCTGGGCGGCCCGTGAATGCGTCACGGTGAGGAACGCCAACTGCTACACCCCGGAGTATGTTTCTGCATTCATGCATAACAGTAAAGTCATGAAAACTATAGAGTTGTCCGGTGAATATCAGAATGAATAAAATTATTTCTATTATCTCGGTAGAATTGTTAAACTTGATTAGGAGGCACATTTCCTAATGATTCTGGTAGCTGCTCTTTATAGTAGTCACCATAATACGTTGCATTGTGCCTGTATGAAAACAGTACGTTCAACATTGCATCTAGTGTTTCACGCACATACAGGAATACGGGATCGACGTCACGGAATGTGTAGCCACATAGAACAAATCACGTGATGTGATTATATACCATTATTGTATATGAATGTTTAATACATTTGTAATCGTTCTACCGCTATATTGGTGTAAAGAACCGTTTCGGATCCTGAAACAATATGTAACATTTTCCTTCGTGTTCGGAGCACACCAGTCATGTTTCGAAGCGTGATTAGCTCCACAGTCCGCTGCCTGCACGTATGAGGGTCGGCACAACACGCCATTATTCAAACATATCAGACGGTCGATATTTGAGGATTCTCAGGAGCAGCTGCAGTTTGTTACTGTTAACATTGTAGCTTTATGTATGGTAAACTAAGAGTCGATAGTGTTACTTTCATGGCGTTGTCCGTTACCATGATAATCACAATCTATGTCCGAAGCTGTTACAGAGTTAGGGAGGGGTGTGTGTGTGTGTGTGTGTGTGACCAGATGTTAGAATGATACGTGATCACCTAATATTGTTTACCCTACAGTAAATAGATTGATATATATCCAACATATGCATGATTCACAAATGATAATATCGGTTACATCAACATTTTTGCACATCATTACGTGCAATAAATGCATGAACTGTCAGTAAGCCATAAAGTATCCAACATAAACGTCTGGCAGCCACTAACTTTGTCATCTGCTCTCTAAATCATTCATTTTAGTAGTTCCTTATTGCCATTTCATTTCGTATTTGTATACAATCTCCCTACAAGTGGCATTAATCATAACTCGCCAATATTGTATTAGGATTTCTCATTTCATAGCATGAATGACAGTGCAAATAGATTTCATGACAATGCTGATATGCAGACATATATATTACCTATTTAAATAATTCCTTATCACTGCGTTCTCAGTGGATGGTCGTACATGAATAATCTATTATTATGATCCACCGCCTCCATCCCTTGTAAGTGGTCAACCATCTGTTGTCTGATTACATTTTCTAGTATTTGCTACACCACATTCGTCATAAAGACTGGTCAGTGGTTCAGTCCAACTTCCCGTTCTCCTTTCTTAATAAAGCTCCTCCACTCCCGTGGCACTTTAGCTTCTTCCACCAACATCTTAAACATTTCAAGCAGTCTGTCAAGTAAGTCAGTACATATCTTCGTACTAGTATCGATACCTGTTTATACAAGGGAGGGGAAGTAGCGAGTGTAGCACTATATGTAACAAGAGCCTTGGGCACACGGCTGTCATAATCGCAATGTAAAATAATGACAAAAATATTTTGTTTCTTAAGAAGGAAATGAACTGTATAACCCAATGACAGAACTGAAACACCATTAGCAGCACTGTCACTAAAGACAGGGGAGCCTCACTATGACCAGTGCAACTAATAATGACAGACCCACCGTCCACCCAAGCACTGACAGACCCACCGTCCACCCAAGCATTCCTTCGGTGTGTGGCAGACGCCCTACAACCGTGGTGGTTTCACCTGCTCGTCCCTCCCTCCCTGTGCCCCTGTTTGTGAACAACCTTACGTGTCTGCTGGCTGTATCGCTCGTCAAGACAATCACTTCCCACGGATCAACTCCCCGGTGGTTCCCGTGTGTTCCTCCCGCCACACACACACACACACACACACACACAGTGCATCAAGATTTCTCCTTCACCTTTCTCCCTATGTTCCTCCTCCGAGGCAGTGGTCACCAGCGTAGGAGGTGCCGCCTCCCAGTAGGCGTTTTTGAAGTTGAGGCGGATGGTCAACACACACTAGGGGGGGAGGAAAGCACTAAGGAGGAATCACATTGTCCTGGACTGAACACACACGGTAAAGAAGCATTAACTGCTTCCAGAACACACACACACGTATCATCCGCCCATCCCAGTACTGACCCTAATGCATCATGCAATTTCTAGGGGAGGGAGACGGGGGTGGGGGTGGGAATGGGGGGGTGATCAGTCATCAGAGTTGTCTGAGAGGTGATGATGGAGTGAGGAAGGTTGGGAACCACTTCTGTAACGGGTCACACCACGCCATGTGTTGCCGACGCCTGACAGGATCAGTTCCTGTCCTCCTCCCGTCTAGCTGTAGCCTGACGGAGAGGGAGCCAGGATAACCTCAGTCCAGCACGTCCTACCGATCATACAACCCTCCATGTACGATCCAGTCTCCCCGTGCAGGAAGCTGGAAAACCAGATGATCTTTTGTACTGGAAAATGCAGTCCTGAAGGCCTTCATTATATGACTCAGTAACATATTATCCTCTAGATGTTCATCTAAGAATGTGTGGTACAGAAAAAAGAAGAAACGCAGCTTTCTCGGCTTTAAGAAAGTTGCTGATCTTGTCCGTACCATTCTATCAGGGTGACACGTGATCCAACGAAGGCTGTATCATGCTCTCACGAACACCACCTTCCTCTTATCTTACACACAGTTACGGTACGAAACATTTTTACCTCCTCCAACCTACAACGGGTAGAATCCTATGTGGTTTCTTTGTTTTCTTTGCTTGCACAGTGGTCACTTAGTGTTGTTATGTACTTAATGCTGGCATATGTTTAACAAGGTAAATCTCCCAACGATCAAAACAGGGTTTCGAACTAGCGGGGTCTTCCGTTATTGTGCCATGGTGCCAGAAAAGCCACAAGTCTTGAGCTTAGAGTGACACTACCCTGGTAAAGCAGCTCCGCCTTATATGGGTTCGAAAACCACACCGGCAATAGTTTATCATCTACGCACATTTATGCCACCTTGAACCTTCCCATACGTCAGAGGCTTCAGTACTTCAGATAGCAGATCTAATCCCTCACACTTCCTATCGTCACTAAACTCATAAGTGTGTTAGTGAAAACATCAGCTATAGAAAATTGAAACTTAATAACACGATCAGTAACTGCTCATGTCATAGAGTATACATATATAACATTTCTTTTTTGAGCAATTTTCTGCTAAAGATTTGTTCTACTGATAATTGCTATCTTAAGCGCTGCTTTGTTGAGTGCTGTGTTGTTGCTGCCACAAGAACTGTAACACAAAGGAAACACGGCATTGTTCTGAGTACGCTTATCTTGGAAGATAACGACCCCACGCTCGTCACAAGGGTGATTTCAGCCCACGCAAAAGTGAATCTTTGAATCTTTTAGCTGTCACATGCAGAGATGCAACCACTGTTAAGGTGATCACAACCGTCACAAGGGAAGTAGCAGCCGTCACATGGGAAGTAGCAGCCGTCACATGGGAAGAGGCAGGCGTCACAAGGGAAGAGGCAGGCGTCACAAGGGAAGAGGCAGCCGTCACATGGGAAGAGGCAGGCGTCACATGGGAAGAGGCAGGCGTCACAAGGGAAGAGGCAGGCGTCACAAGGGAAGAGGCAGGCGTCACAAGGGAAGAGGCAGGCGTCACAAGGGAAGAGGCAGGCGTCACAAGGGAAGAGGCAGCCGTCACATGGGAAGAGGCAGGCGTCACAAGGGAAGAGGCAGCCGTCACAAGGGTAAAAACAACGTCACATGAGCGAAGATACTTGTCATGTGGGTTGATGCATCTGGTACAAAGACAGATACACTCATCTCAAGGATAGATCTATCCGTCACAAGGACAGAAGCCTCCGTCACAGGGAGAACCGTGTTAGGACAGATGCATCCGTCACAAGGAAAGAGGCATGTCACATGGACGGAAGCACCTGCCACAATAACAGAGGCATTTGTCTCAGGGAAAGCACCCGTTACAAGGACAGTCATGCTCCACACAGGCAGCATCTTGAATCACAAAGCCACGACTGCCCGTCACTGGGGCACCCCCCCCCCCCCACACACACACACACATGACCCTTGTACTTAAACTTTCACATTTTGTTTACCCACAGAGTGAGGGGGAGGAGGGGAGAGAACCCAGCCGACAGTGTACTGACTCTCTAACTCCACACTTCCACTTGTTACTTTTTATCGACTACAATGTCAAAAGTATCGAAGTGGTAATTAAGAGAACCTCGTCATCCCCCACAGGGAGAAAGCAGACGTTATCGAAGTCAGTGTGTTGGACTCTCGTGACACAGCGGGTGTTTGGGTGTTTGGAGAAAGTCCGACTGAGACAGTTTACACCAGGAGGCTAATGGACTTCCAGAGGAAGGCACTCAAGGTCCACGGCACTCAATATCCATGGCACACAAGGTCCACGGCATTTAAATCGCATGACACTCAAGGCCCATGACACTCAAGATTTATGTCATCCTAGAAGAGAAACAAATGATGGCAACCTATCAATTTTGGTGTGAGTCTTGGAGGAGGAGGAGGAGGGTGTGTCTGAGTCCAGAGCTGGGCATTACAGCAGGAGACAAAACATTTGCATGAATGATCCAGAGGACATATGGCCAGGTCTAAGAGATCATAAGCCCCTGCTGTCTAATTACCAAATATTGGTGGTACAGAGCCTGTGTTGTTCATATTAAGGTCTGTGATGGTATATCAAGATCTACATATTTTGAGTATAACAGAACTAGTGTGGGCCACACATCTTGCGAACGAGTCTCAAGGGAAATGGTTTGAATGGACGAAGGAGGAAATAGGAGCCAACACAGGGTTCAGAACCCTTGATACAGAAGGGAAGACCACACAGCAGCGGACGAACACCGCAGCTGTGAGGGTGTTAGTTATGCAGCAGCTGATGACACGTGAGCGACACAAGCCAAACAAACTGACGGTGGAGGAGGAGGAGGAGGTTTTGTACAGCAGGATCCTCAACTTGTTTCCTGACTCACACACTTGAAGACCTTCTTCGATGATGGCAGGCAAAGTAAACAGAGAGAGAGAGAGAGAGAGAGAGAGAGAGAGAGAGAGAGAGAGAGAGAGAGAGAGAGAGAGAGAGAGAGATGGGTAACATCCCTGACTGCAGGTTTCCTCTAGGTCGACAAGGAGGTTCCACTCTGGCAGAGACGTCCCATGAGCGACCAGGCCATGAGTCTGCCTCACATAAAGTTATCTGGAGGGAAGTAATACGACTCAAGCGGCTTCTCGAATGATAAGGCAGAGATAATTCATGGCGACCACTGCAGCTAGTTGTGGGTGGGCGCCTGGACCCCCCCCCATGTACATACGATTGCCCAGCCAAGACCCCCCCACCCCCCTGACGACACCTGTAGGACGCAAGTGTCACTAAAATTTCGTAATCCTGATTCTATTTATAATAAATCTTGCCTAAACATCGGCAATGTAATATTAAGGGAAAAAAAAAAAACTCCCACAGTATATGAACACGACCAGGGAGAGGAACGGGAAGTTATAACACGTTAAAGATAACCAGACGGCCGGGTAGGTGGATGTGTAGACTCGGTACACATGTGGCAACACCTGCTGCACCCCAGCGAATACACACGTGTTGTGGCCGTGAGGAACACTGGTTCAATCTGGACATGAATGGCTAGGCTCGCAAATAACAATAACATCCATCCCTATTACTTACTTAAATCAGTATAGTATATATATATATATATATATATATATATATATATATATATATATATATATATATATATATATATATATATGTATGTGTGTGTGTGTGTGTGTGTGTGTGTGTGTGTTATTATCTATCTCAGTATAGAGACAGACTTCTACACTCATGGGGTCCCATCTCTTGAATATTATCTAATGTGGTACAACGTTTAAAACTTCAGTATGCTGACCATTACCACAACTTCCTCACTAAGCCATTCATCTGCTGCTTTCACACTTGAAAAGAACTTTATATCTATTCGGTCAGGTTATCTACCTCAGGTTACTGCCTCTGGTTGCTTTATTTTGCACCTTTTGTATCAATGTTCCTGTCGACATCATCAAACTGGTTTAGAACTTGTAGGATGTGATCAGGTCACCCCTTACTCGTCTCCCTTCCATGGAGGACAAAGTTTTGGCCTCTGACTTCCCAATGTGGTGCAGCAAACACTAGAAAATGTAATCAGAGAACAGATGGTTGACCACTTACAAGGAGAAAACCACCTAAATGGGATGCTACACGGGTTCAGGGAAAGGAGGTAATGTGTAACAATCCTCTTACACATCTATGAGCTACGTCCTAGACAAAAGAGAAGTCTGTTGTATGATATCTGGCCTGCCACAAGGCATTTGGCACCGTCCTAAACAGGAGGTTCGTAAAGAATGTGTATCTTCTTGCAGGAGTAAAGATGGCAAGAAAATGATCATAGTGGAAGAGAAGAAGAGGAGCCTTCTCATGATTGGTCTGGATGACCAGTGGCGACCTGCAGGGATTACTTCTGAAATCATTGCTCTTCTTGATCTATGTAAATGACCTGCTAGAAGGACTGGATTTATACTAGATACGTTTGGTGATGATGCCATGATCGTGAGGGAAGTATAGAAGGAGGACTACAGCAACATGCGTCTCCAAAGTTGGTGTCACAAATTATTCCAGAGATTCAGTCTGTAAATGTAAGGTAAGGAGGACGGGGCACGCTGACAGAAGGCCTCAATACAAATACTACCGAGCAAGAAATAAACAGGAGGAGGAGGGCTTGGGTACTGAATGTGATTAATCAGAGCCCCATCTTTATAGAAAGACATTATCTTCGAAAATATTATAATCACACCCAGGTACATGGATGAGGAAATATTCAGCAACTATTCAACTTAAAGACTAAATGAAGTACAAAGAATTAAGAGAAGAATCAGTGTTCAAGAGAAATAAAGAAGGCGAAAAAAGTTCCTGTATGCATAGATATTGTACTCGAATTCAAAAGCTGATCCTCACCCTCTACAAATTACTGAAGCGTCTTCACCATAACACTGTGCTCAGGTTTGGCAACCCTACATGAAAAGCCATGATAGAAAAGATGTACAACGGCAAGATGCCTATAAGAGTCCCAGACTTAAGCTTCTCTAGTTTGTAAAATAGGCGGTTAAGAGGTGATGTGATGCACATACTCAAGGTTGTGTAATCTTGATTTAAGCAGTAGGATATGTTTGACACGAGATTATATCCGACGTCTCTTGTAACAGTTGATACAAACTTGTGGACAAACGTTTGAGGTAAAGTTCTTTTTCTCCAGAAGGCTAGCTAATATAAGGAATGATTTAGCAATTTTAGTAGTTACAACCACAACACCATACATATGGTTATCAGTCTTAACTAATATTTCGTAACAGTACCGCGAGTCACGTTATTTATACCTCCTTCGTAAGAGTAACTCGAGTCACCTTACTTTACACCTCCTTCGTAACATAAAGTTTTAACGTTTCTCTCTATTTGTTTGGCTTTCTCCTCCCGCCACACTAATATTCAATCATAAACAGCCTCGAAAGGACCCAGTGGTCTGTCGGTGTTTGTATTCCTTTATAAATCATCGTCGACGAGACCGTACCATTGTTACCGGATGTAAAGACTGCATTGTCATTGAAGACGTTCTCGACCCCTGGACCCCTACCCTGCTCTGCTCCTGCTCGGAGGGCAACCTCTAAATTGTAGAAACCACATGTAACAGATGCTAGGGTTATGTAATGGTAATGATAATGGCGATAATAATGGTGGTAATAATGATAACATTAGTTATGATATATGAACATGTGCCAAAACTTAGTATTTCCTGTTGTTCAGACTCAAAGGAAATGGTTGACATAGTGATGTGTTTGGCTGTTGATATTTATATATGATTAATAGTTGTTTCTTTGTAGTGTAACATAAGGAAGTTCCACATTCGTTGGACGCCATCGTGTGTATCCATATGCACTTTACACTTCTGAAGCACTTTAGTTTCCTTCTACCCCAACATACACAAAAATGACAAAACACAAATACAGCGAAATGTTCTGACAAGCATTAACCAACCAACTTCCCAACCCAGTCTTAAACACCCTTCCCGCCCTCCTTCCTCCCAGATATCCAACCATCAGAATCTACACTCCCCAGACATATAAGAGTTATTGTTTACCACCTGCACTTTGGACGCTACCCATTCCTCCAAGTTACAAAAGCCTTTTTACCATATCAACAGACCTCTCGTACCCACGATACTACAACTGCCACAATAAAGGCGCTCAATTGCCCCACACGCACATCATCACACTTTATAAGGAGTGTCTTCGCCCAGCGAACCTGGCTGGCTCAGTCTCTAGCTGTTATGTGTAATGCACCGAAACCGCAGCTCTCTATCCACATCCAAGCCCCACAGATTCATCCATGGTTTACCCTAGACGCTTCACATTCCCTGGTTCAGTCCATTGACAGCACGACGACTCGGATACATCACATCGTTCCAATTCACTCTATTCCTTGCACGCCTCTCACCCTCCTGTACGTTCAGGCCCCGATCGCTCAAAATATTTTTCACTCCTTGGTTTATATTTACAAGGAATTTAACGCTCGTGTTTCCTCGTCTGTCTAGATGTGATTGTGTCATGTATTTATAAACACAGAGTAATGTACATTATTGATAATAACGTCACGTAAAATGCTAAATGAATTTCCTCAGCAATATTGTGTTTTTAGAGATAACCATCAAACGGTATGATAGGAGTTTTAATACGCAATGAGTTTTCAGATGTGTCATATGTTGCTCTGAGAAAGGAACGTATCTACATCATTTCTCATCTCTATGGGTACGATATATGTAAAATATTCAGGGAAATTAGTGTGCTGCAACAGTCTTTAAGTTTCACTCTGGGAACGTGATAAGCAATGTCATTGTTCTCGAAAGTGAATTTTTACTTGATTATGGTTCTGCTTGGTACGTTATTCGGAGGATTTTGCTTTGATATGTAGTTTGATATGAAGTTATAACTTGGATACTCACCTTGTTGCATATAGGTTTGAGAGGAAAATGATAGACACGTAAGCTAGTTTGTGACGCCTGTTATCGCTAGTTTGTAACTGGAATCATTAAGTAAATAATTCATTGGTGGAACTAACGAGGTATGTGCGAATTATATTTCTCATATCCATATAGAAACTGTAAACCTTTTGTTCCGTTATCATGACCTTTTGTATTATCAGAAGGATATAAAACGAAAAATAACAGAAAATGGTTGAGGAACTTACCAGGGAAATACGTTTTCTGTGTATGCCCTGAAGCTTACTTTTCTTGTTTTGGAGAGAAAATACAATTAATGTCTAATTTGTTCGAGGTAAGACCGATACAAATTATTTATTGTTAATTTTTTATGTGTAAAAATATGATATATATGATGAGAAACATTTGAAAATATGTAATTAAATATCGGGAGGAGGGAGCATGCGTATGAAGGTCGCGAGGCAGTGTTTACTGTGGTGGGGAGCGAGTGTTGAGTTGGCACTTCCCGGCCCTCATATTTCTCTCTTTTGTGGATATATGGAACGCCTTTCACGCTTCTCTCTTCCGTGGATTGATGGAACCCTGACAAGATGAATCGACCAGACGGGCTCATCCAGCGAAGGAACGTCCAAAGAGATAAGGAAGAGAGGAATCAGAACGACAGCGACGACGAGAAGAGAAGACACTCCAGTGGTGACGACGATCTGGACGATGGGGACTCGAAGGAGACGAGGCTCACTCTCATGGAAGAAGTCCTTCTGCTAGGACTTAAGGACAAAGAGGTGAATACAGGGTGGCTCTGTATTAATTCTGCTATTCATTGAATTGAGGAGGAAGGAAATGTGAACGTGAATGAGGTAGATATTGGCGAGAGTTGGCAGCTTAGCCCCAGGGTTCTGTGGTCATTGTACCGACGTGGCCGACTCACCTGTCAGAATTGGGACGCACCTCTTTCCTAGTCATATCTGTCATACTTTTGTAGCCATCTTTGTCATACTGTCAGTGATGATATTATGTGCTGTGTATGTCATATTGATACATAAGCTGAAAGTTGTGTGAATCTCATAACTTTACAGTATACAATATTGTTGGTTTTCCTTTGGTTATTGTCTTTCCTTTCTCTCATGATTTATGGCCTGTGTCATGATATGAGTGAAGTATAGGTTAAAAGATTAGTTTAGCTCTGCATTATTATTAGCTTCAGATATTTATTGAATTTCATATGTAGGACTTCTGTAGCATCTAGAGAATACACTGATTTGCAAAGCTGCAGTCTGAGCATATTTTGGCTAAATTGTAGGGAGGGTTATGTATATCAGGGAAAGCATGGGGTTAAGATAGAAACAGGTAAAACACTTGTAAAACGTCAACATATCCAACTAAAACCTGACCAAGTAGCTGAAGTGAGGAGATTTTGTATTATATTTGTCCACTTTTCCATATAGCAAGTTAGTGGCAGGAACAGAAAAGAATGGCCTTCTTTGGTTACATCAATTCTAGATGTCATGTGTAATGCAACAAAACCAGTCTCTAGTGCTAACATAAAATTCTTGTGCTGAGGATGGCATTTATTTACTTTTGTATACATATGGCTCCACTTGAATGGTGTTTAGTTTGGATTTGATAAATTTGAACTAAGTTGAATCTTAGCTACCTAGAAGATTTGGCGAGGTTTTCACATGTTCTGTTGATTTTGTTATGTTCATTACCCACTTACATGTTAATTCCACATTAGCCCAGATATACTACTGTTGCTGTATATGATATTTTTCAGCATGAATGTGGAGATAGATGGGCCACCACAGGTATCTCTTTAATAACAGTAAACTGTATAAAGCATGCAAAACATAAGTAATCGTTTCCCAAGGCTAAGTTTGATGCAGAGCTAAGATAGATTATAAGTAA
Organism: Panulirus ornatus; assembly: GCF_036320965.1. Classification (NCBI taxonomy): domain Eukaryota; kingdom Metazoa; phylum Arthropoda; class Malacostraca; order Decapoda; family Palinuridae; genus Panulirus; species Panulirus ornatus. The sequence continues at coordinate 2,046,778 of NC_092238.1, forward strand.
TAAGAACTATTATTTAGTAGGTAAAGTTGCATTTTATAGGTACCAAAAAATTTGACGGGAATGTCACTGCAATGTTGGTGCACTGTGGAGAATACTGATATTGTAAAAGTGTAGTAGGGGTAATTTTTCTTGCAAATTTAACCCGTTAGTGTCCTATTAAATTATCATTTCCAACTCCCCCAAAAATCTCATTTTTCAAGTTGTATAAAAAGGAAATTTTACCTTACAGTTCCATGATATTCATATAACAAGAACAATGAAGAAAAATAACCAGAAGTATTTTTGGCATGTTACATGCACTGCAATAATATGTAGGAGATTTTGTAGGTTTAACCGCACAATGGGCTAAGGTATGCAAAAGTTAGGCCTGATTATCAAGTGAATTACCTCTGAACTAGCTTTGTATTTTTTTATTTACACAAAAGAAGTGATTACAAATCATTGTTTTATATTGTATGATAAATATTTTTGTGTTGTCATTCATTGATAATTTTTTCATAGCTGCGGAACCATATGTTTATAAGATTACCAGCTGTACCAGTCAGATACTGTGGGCACTCAAAACACTGCTTACGTTTCTGCCATAAAACCTTGCCTCCACTTGCTTAACTTTTGGTGTTGAAAGTCTTTAAAATTGCTCTCCAGACATTCTAAAGACAGGCCATCATTATCAAGTAATTAAGGATTATCTTCCTCTTGGTCATCAGAATCTAGCTGAATGTCACACTGTTTCCATTTTTTGAAAACATGTATATATGAAGTAAGAGAGTCATGTACAGTGGGATGAGGAGAGAAGATATAGTGAAAGCCTTATATAAGCTGAAATGTGGCATGTTGGCCGGAGTGGATGGTATGCCGTTGAATTTATTAAGAAAGGGAATTACTGTATTGTTGACTTGTTTGTAAAGATTTTCAGTGTATACATAGATATTGGTGAGGTGACTGAAGGTTGGTGAAATGTATTTATAGTGTTAGTATATAAAAGCAAGGGGGATAAAGGTGAGTGTTCAAACTACAAAGGTGTAAGTTTGTTGAGTATACATGGCAAGAGGTATGGGAGGGTTGTGATTGAAAGGATGAAGGCATGTACAGAGTGTCAAATTGTAGAGGAGCAGTTGGTTTCAGGAGTGTTAGAAGATATTTGGATCATGTGTTTGCTTTAAAGAATGTATGTGAGAAATACTTAGAAAACCAGATGGATTTGTATGTGGCATTTGTAGATCTGTAGAAGGCATAAGATAGGGTTGATTGAGATATATTGTGGAAGGTTTTAGAAATATACGGTGTGGGAGGAAAGTTACTAGAAGCAGTGAGGTTTTTATCAAGGATGTAATGCTTGTGTACGAGAAAAAAGAGAGGAGAGTGAATGGTTCTAAGTGAAGGTTGGTCTTTGATAGGGGTGTGTGATGTCATCATGGTTCACTTTGTTTTTGGATGGGGTGGTGAGGGAGATAGATGTGAGTCTCGAAGAGAGAGTGAAGTGGGGGGGGGGGAGTATGCAGTATGTGAGGGAAGAAAGAGCTAGGGAGGCGAGTCAATTGTTGATTGCTGATGATACATCGCTTGTGGCAGATTCGATTGAGAAACTGCTAAAGTTCATGAACAAGTTTGTAGGAGTATGTTAAACTACGAGTCTCACCAGCAGACATGGTGTAATAAGGTCAAGAGGGTGCTGGCAACACTGTTTCCACTTTTGCTAAGAAAAAAAGAGACTGCCTCATCTTCAACTTTTAATGTAGTTATTGTCTGTAAAATCTCTTTACACCTAATCCAAAGACACATCATCATCAAATGATTCAAGGCCACCTGCCTGGTCCTCTTTATCTAGGTAAAAGCTGCTCAATTCGTAGAAAACTTGCAAAAATGTTTTATCATTGGCATGGCTGGAGGATGCATGTCTGTGAGGAAAAGTTATTGTGCAGTACCATCTCGGCTACCATCAAACCAAGGTGCAAGGCCTTGAAATTGACGTGTAAAATTTGTTTCTTTGATATTTGTTTAAAGACATTGCTCAGCTTGCATAAATATCTGTCTTGAAGTGTTAAGGTGATGAATTGATGGTGTTTTATCATTTCGGTTATGCATCACTGTTAGCTTTGAATATTGCATTTTTTTTTATACAGTGCTAACGATTGTTTAGGGAATACAGAAACTGCTGCAGAGGATGATTTTGAATATTATATTCTGTTGAACAATATTGAATCAAACAACAGGATTTTTATTTAGGTTTTTATGGTAATTGAGATGGCATGGGCAACTGATTGCCCAAGTCTGTTATGCCATATACGTGTATATCCTACCCTATACTAGGAGAGGGTGAACAGATGGATTGACTGCAGACTGACTGTCACAGTTAGGATTCAGACCTATGCTGGCTCTACCCTGGGTGGCCCTTAAATGCATAACGGTCAGCAACGCTAAGCATTGTGTGAAAAATATTAACAGAACCTTTTAAACTTCACTTAGTGGCTGATATAATAGCAAACTAAGACCAACAGTATGAAATAATGATAAAGTTTGCACAGTGGTAACTCACTTGAGACTTGGGCCTTACTCGGAATATGCATGATGTTTATTTCATCCTCAAAACAAGTGTATTTGAATTGCTTACAGTCATCACTGATTCTCATGTTTTTCCAGTTGATTAAAAAAAAAAAGAGTTCTAGATTCAACCATACTCATTTGGTAGCAAAATGAGTAAGATTTGGTAACCAGAATGTTATGATAATTGTAGGTTGATTTATTGAAATTAAAATTGTATGTTGCTGTTCTAAAAACCATGCATGCTTATATTGCAAGGTGTACCTGATAGTTTTTTTTTTTTTAGCACAGTCATGTAATTCAATTTTACCACAGGGATATACAAGCTTCTGGAATGACTGCATATCTTCAGGTCTTCGTGGGTGCATCTTGATAGAGCTTGCACTGCGAGGTAGAATAGAACTGGAAAAGGCTGGGTTGCGACGCAAGTCTCTTCTGAATCGTAAGGTACATTTACAGTATTAAGAGCAGTTTAAAGTTTTTCAGTGAGAAACAGAAGTTTCTAAGTCATTGATAAACAGATCTAGATGTCCTTTTCCAGTTATTCACAACAGTATTCCTTAGTCATATTTTGGTGAAAAGTACATAATCTTTCTTTTCTTTCAAACTATTCGCCATTTCCCGCATTAGCGAGGTAGCGTTAAGAACAGAGGACTGGGCCTTTGAGGGAATACCCTCACCTGGCCGAATTCTCTGTTCCTTCTTTTGGAAAATTAAAAAAAAAAAAATTAAAAAAAAAAAAGTACATAATGATTATAGTAATTGCACTAAATGTTATATTTCCTTCTCAAAAGATTCTTAAAGACATTGAAAAATGGTTTGATGTTGTTGAAACGAGGGAAGCTATTTCTTAATGTCAGACTCCTGTATCATTGCATAAAAAGATCTTATAACCATTTAGGAAAAGTTTAGTGTGGGTTAGAAATGAGAATAATGTCTTTATGTCTCTCGCATTTAGCCCTTACCTCATTAATTGCAACTTCTCTTTTGCTGATATATTGAATGACATTTTATTGTTTTCTGCAGATAAAGGAACTTGCCTAGAAGAATGAACATTTATTTCTATAGCTCTGAGAGACTACCTCCTTATCAATAGACCAGCTCAGTAATTACTGTGCATGGACATAGCCACAGGAAATTACTATTTGTTAGTTAATGACTTGTCTTCAAAAGCACATATTTCATTTGTACCCTGTACTATTATAAGATGTCATATCACCTTATAATTCTTCACAATACTGCTTCAAGTCATTGGGAAAGTATTATCATCTTTACCTACGTACTTTACTATTTAGGAAGGATTAAATAACTGATTTACTCAGATAGACTTTCTGCAGGTGATATTGCGTTCTGACCAGCCAACTGGTGATGTACTCTTAGATGAGGCACTAAAACACATTAAAGATACAGACCCATCTGAAACTGTACAATCATGGATTGAATTTCTTTCAGGTAAGAAAAGTGATTGATTAAGCAGAGTTTAATGATTAGTCTTAATAGCCTGTAGTGGTACTTTTGTGAGCAAGAGGATTGGATGGGATAGAATGAGTTGGATCAGTGTGGTGTATGGAGGGCACTGTGCTGTCAGTGGGCAGATCAAACACCAATAAGTTAAGATAAACCTGGGGTAGTCATTCAGGCTAGTTGTGGATGGTTTTTGTGCTTTATTCATGAAGCTAGAGAGTGTTAGTCTTTGTAATGAGCACCTATAGTAGCCATACAAATATCAAAATATGGGGAGGGGTTCATAATTGTGAAAAATAGCTCTCTTGTAATGACTCATAGTGCTGACTATGCAAATCTCTCATGTGATGACTTCCAGCATTCAAGGGTTGAAATAAATGCTATATTGTACTTGATTTTACTTTATTTTTTCAATTTCACATTGGAATGGGAAGTGAAAGATATCATTTTGCATTAGGAAAGGAGCTGCATTGTGAAAGTAGCCAAAGAAAAAAATGCTGAAGTATGAAATACTGTATACAGTGTTGATGAATTTTTCCTGTTCCAATACAGGTGAGTCTTGGAACCCACTCAAGCTACGTTACCAGCTCCGCAATGTGCGAGAACGCTTAGCCAAGAACATGGTGGAAAAGGGGGTTCTTACAACAGAAAAACAGAATTTTCTAGTGTTTGACATGACCACTCACCCCCTCACAGATAATGTAACCAAGGCAAAACTTGTAAAAAAGGTAAGTGAATTTCTTTATCAGTTAAGATGGTACAAGTATCAATGTAAGTTTAGGAAGGGTATTGAAAGAAATAAGAATATTTCACCACCATTCACCTTTCTCACATAATCTTGGCAAGTTATGTAATTTATGAAAGGTATTAGTGCATTAATATGATCACTGTCCTCATTTATTTCTCTCTCATGCCAGTCATCTTTGCATATTTGCTACAAACAGTTCTCTGATTAACATGCGTATTTAGAACTTTACATCATATTACATCATCTAGGTACAAGACAGTGTGCTGAGCCGATGGGTAGGTGACCCACAGAGGATGGACCGACGAGTATTGTCACTCATCTACCTTGCGCATGCATCAGATGTCCTTGAAAATGCTTTTGCTCCACTTTCTGATGATGACTATGAGGCAAGACATTTATGGCTTTCGTGATACCCATTTAGATTTTTCTTTTGAGCTCCTTTACCTAGACGCCTGCCAAGGTAGCCCTCCCATCTCCTTTTAATTTTCATGAGCCTTGATCTCAGTGCTTCTCAAAAGGTGTGTAGAAGAATTAATGTAAACTTGTCCTAGATGAATATCTTTTAGTATCCAGTTTGCCATATCATCATCCCTTAAGGTAATATATGCAGTCTCTCCTCCAAGCATGCTTTTGCATGGTCGGAAATAGTGAGTGGTTCTGGGTGATAATGGGTCTGTCCCGGGCATATAATGTCACTGTTGCAGTTTGCTTTGTTTATGGATTGGGTAGAAGGAGGTAAATGCAAGATCTTGGAAAGATGGGCAGGTATGGAGTCTGTAGGGAGTGAGGAGGGCCTGGGAAGTGACTCAGTTGTTGTTTATTGATGGTTCAGCATTGTTGGCAAATTTGAGCGAGAAACTGCAGAAGTTGGTGACTGAGTTTTGGAGAGCATTTGAAGGGTTAGCTTGAGAGTAAATGTGAATAAAAGGAAGATTGTTAGGTTTTGCTTCGGAGAGAGAGAGGTTAGTTGGGGTGTGAGTATGAATGGAGAAAACTTGGAGGAAGTGGGATGTTTTAAATAGCTGGGAGTGTACATGACTGAATGGAGACATGTAAGTGGAGTTTTAAAGGCAAAGGTTTTGGAAGCATTAAGGAATGTTTAGAAAGAGGGTTCCTATCTGGTTGGGTGAAATTTGGTATGTTTGAAGGTTTAGTAGTCCAAACAGTGTTGTATGGCTGTGAGGCATGAATGTAGATTAGATTTTACAGAGTAAGGTAGATGTGTCCCTCCTATTTTATATACTTGTGTGTGTGTGTTTGATGTCACTGACTCTGCCTACTTAAGGTTAGACTGTGAATGAAGTCACATTCATTGAGGCTGCATCATCATAAGCTTACGTAAGGCAGTATAGTCTCATTGAGTTACTTATTGCTTCAAATGAGTCCATGATTTCTCTGCTTTTGATTATATTGCAACCTGAGAACTGTAGGAAGTCTATAAAAGGGACCTTGGGGTATAATATATAATAATGTTAATTGTAATAGCTTGTAGATGACGCTAAATGCTCTTGTGTGTAACAGTGATAAGCTTTATAGTCCCCTGTTGTTCATTTGCATTTATGTATATTTAGTGTGAATGTTGATATCTGAGCATTAAATATTGAAGTTAATTGTTTTGTTTTGTATTTTTTAATCAGAATTTCTTAAAGGATACATTAGATTTCTTGCCAACATTGTTTGGTCCATCTATTGAAAACTGGGTCTGTTGTCATTTTGTCGTACTTATTCTTTGTACTGCTGTGCTTTTTCTGGATGTGATCCTAACCATTACACCCTACAGGCTAATTTAAAAAAAATTTCCTGATTTTCAATGACTGTTTCTCAGTTTACTTCACAGCTTTTAGAATTTATCACAGTCATATGCTTTCATTATATCCCTATCACTAGTTAATAATTTGTAACAGTGTACTATGTATCTATTGTAATCTAATTTTTGTTTCATTGCTGTTAAGGTTGCCATGAAGCGTGTACGAGATCTCCTGGATCTTGACCTGGATGTAGAAGCTGCAAAGCCCAATGCCAATGACATGATGTGGTCAGTCTTTGCAGCATTTATTAAGTAAGACTTTAATGACTCAAGGTTTAAGTGGAGAAGATGATATATTAGTGCCTGTGATGATTATGATGATTTGGAAAATGGTGATATCCTATTTATGTACATGCTGTGTAATACATCATGATCAGATTTTTCATTCTTGTAGTCCACCCTTATATTGTTTCCCCAGAGTTTTGTATGAAGTTTTGGAATATGCATTAGGTGAGGGTTGTCCAGAACTTAACCACATCCCTAATATATATATATATATATATATAAAAAAAATATATACTGCACCAGAAGAGTGACCTGCCGGTATGTAGGTTGTTAGTGTTCTTATCTTCATCTCCATCTACTTGGGGTGAATCAAGCACTTAAAGCTTGAAGATAAGTAGATGAACAACTGAAAAGTATGTGATTGTGCATCTATGTTTTTATAAATCCCAGGGCATTTCAGAAATTGGCTCAGAATTCCTTTTGATTTTTTTTTTCAACTTGTGGCTTATGCTTTGTGTTTAATTTTGATCCAGTATAATTGGTAACTTAAGATGATTTTGACCAGGTCCCTGTATTTGTAGGTGTTTGATGACTAATTTGTCACTAAACTTCATATTGGCATTCTTTTATGTTAATTTTTAAATTATTGTATAACTTAAAGTTTGATATTCCATTAAGTACTATTTTGTAATAGAGATTATCAGTTCTGAAGGCATTATTGTGTTAGATATAGAGATAGTGTTAGGCACAGGTGTGTTGCTTAGACTAGCTATGGTAACTGCGTACAACCAGAGCCTGCACAGTTGTGGTGTGGAGGTATCAGGTATGGTAAATTGTGACATGACAGTGACATGAATTTTGAAGTGATGAACTTAGTTATTGTTCAAGCAATTTAAATCTTGAAAAGCGGTAAAGAAATTATACAGTGTACGGGTATTGCAGCACCCTTAGTGTATGCTATTTTTAATAAACCAGTTGCAGTGTATTAAGGCTTCCAAGATCTTTATAACCATATTTTATAGCAAATGTGATTGAACCAGAAGAATGCGAAAGTCCTCCTGTTGAGAAGATTACATTGAATGGACAAGAATTTGAAATTGATTACCTCTGCACCACTACCATGTAAAATACTAAGAATGAATTTATATGGTGCAAAATTTCTTTTATCCAGTAAAATGATATTTTTATCACAGGATCATTATGAAAATGAAGATGGTATAATGACTTATTTCAAGTAAATGGCACCTGTTATTTATCAACTAATATCATTAACAAAGTGATGGATAAAGGCATATGATTTTATGTAGCATCTTTCCTCACACTGTTTCATCAATCTTCTGTAGTATTCGTCCTATTTTTGTACACCAGTTTTATTATGTAGGTATAATACTAGTTAATTTCAATTTCTTTTTAACTTTTCCTCAAAGCTCAAATTCCCTGTGGTGCAGACTGGAAAATGGGCCATGAAACCAACTTGCAGTTACATGATATTTACCAGTCAGGGTACATATTTGAATTTGGATTAAATTTAGTCAAAGAATATGTAAGGGTATCAGGCATTTGTCTACAAAACGAACACAGATCTTTGGTTTGAGGTTTTCACAGTAAAAAATTGCATTCCATATCATTAGATGTACTGTGAAAGTTATAAATTATTGATTCTGTTCATTTTGTTAACATTGGTCATCTCATAATAGCTGAGTGAGTGGCCAAGATGGTGCTAAAAGTTTTGTCATGTTGGATGCAACAGCATATCAAGGATGAACAGGAGCTACTGTATAAGCTCTCTCTTCTCATCCAGATTGCTACTTATAAGAAGCTGTCACCTTAAATAATTTCTCAGTTTCATAAAAAGGGAGTAATTTATTCATTGTAAGCTTTTGAAAAGCTTTAATGGAAGTGCATCACATCAAAATGAACAGAGACAGAGGTAGAAGGGGCCTGATGAAATAGGTGGTAGTAGCTAGTCCTAAAAGGGATGATGTGCTGTTGACACAACCATTTACTGCACAAATGAAAGTTTTGGTGCAAATTGCTTATTTGGTAATTTTGCACTGAAAAAGGTTTTTCTTATAGTGGGCTTTCTTCAGAGCCCTGATGATGTATTTAGGCTACTACTGGCCACATATTGGCATATCAAGGCCAAGGTAAGGTAGTTTAATATGTGAAAATGTATGCTACATGATATTTTGACCCTAGGACCATAGTTATTACTTCCTTTCAGTACTTATGCAAGAATTGATATTGTAGGAAAATTTGTGTAATCCTTGATTTAAATTTTTTATAAAGCTTATGACCACATACAGTTGTAATCACTGTCTTGCCCTCGTATTATTGAAAATCACAGCATGTAAGTTTTATGAAAATGCACACTTAACAGGATATACATTTGGTTGCATTTCGCCATCTCAGACAAACTTTTATTGTGGCACTTGCTAGCTTTTCATAAGGAATAAAGTTAGTGCCAAAAAATGTATACTGTACTGTGACTTATATTACCAGAGGTATTACTCTTAAATCATGATAGTGAAGTGCTCGACAAAGTATTTTGAAAAAAAATGTCTATCTCTTAATTTCTTAGATTCTTAATGGTGAATGTTTTCCTAACTTTGTCTGATATATTTTACAAAGTATTGCATTATGTAAGTTTTTTTTAGGGTAATGTATATTATTTTGATAGTAATAGCTTGCCTAGTTCTATATTTAGATATGAGAATTTTCATCACACTTGCTTTAGGGGGTTTTGGGCTAATTTGATTTAGTTGTATACTAAATACTTCATTGGGTGAAGTGGCCCAGATCCAGAAGTATGTTTTGTTGTTAGGACTGGCTTTTGGAAAATTTATGTTCATGTCACTCTACTGGTCTTTATCATTGCTAGCATCTTTGAGATTGTTTGCTCTTACTGAGGATGTAATTACTGATCTTAAGAATTTATCTTTTCCCTTTTCCATTAGGTAGAGCAAATGCATAAGCCTCCAAGGAAAAATTGCTCCTGACATTATATCACCCAGATACACTGAAGTCCTGGTTATCCGGACCCCACTCTTCCAATTCTTCGAATGAACGGAAAAAAAAAGTGGAAACATTTTGGTCAACCTGTGTACATGCCAGTTGACTGAGGTGTGTCCAGTTGTATTTCCTCAGTTTGATTAAATTTATTGTAGCACTGCATACCAAGTACAGTATTTCATATCCAGAACATGACCAAACAATCTTTCAAAATGTTCCCGAAGAAAGTGAACGAATGCAATACAAGACTGTAGCATTAAAGCTTCGAAAGAAAATTAGATAGATGGCTGCAGGTTTCTGATCAACCAAAAATAGACAGTTATTGACAATGTGGAATTGCTGAAGACGACAGCATCTTGAAACAAACCAGATGAATGGTGAGCACTGTGCGCAAGCCTTGCCCCAGGCAGAATCTCATAATACGTTTTTGTAGGTAAGATTACACCAGGTTAGTCACTTTATAATATGTCAAGTAGTTTGTAATAGGAAATATGCAATGAAAGTAAGTTTGTATTAAGTACTAACAGTTAAACTTAAATGAGAGAGGAATTGTAAACATTTAATCTCTGTTTGTAGTACTGGGGTCAGCCTGGAATTTGGACACCATCGTTTGTTAGGGAAGTGAGTGTATATTTTAAGCAGTAAAGGTAAGACGATTATTTTCCCTTGCTGTTGTGGTTTATACTTGAATTTGCTGAAAAGTTATCAAAATTTTGTAATAATAGAACAAAAACTCAAAGAAAATTTAGGTATACAGGGGTCAAAATTTTGTAATAGTAGAACAAAACTCAAAGAAAATTCAGGTATACATGGGCCAATGTGCTGTCGATGGATTGAACCAGGGCATGTGAAGCAGCCATGGCCTGTATGGCCTGGTTGTGGGTAGGTCGCTGTGGTTTTGGTGCAGTACACATGACTGAGAATGGATGTGAGCGAATGCAGCCCATCTTCATTTTCTGGCACTACCTTCGCTAACAAGGGTAGCGACAGTCAGTCATGAAAAAGATTAAAAACAGTAGAATGTAAATTAGTGCAGAAGCAAACAATGAATTTTAGATTTCATATATTCAGGTTCATAACCTTGAATGTGCTCATTACAAAGGTTGTATCACATTTGTTTGGCAGATGAGTATGGACCATAAGGAACTATAGATATATAATTTGTTTCCTTGCTAATGTAGGTCAGCAAGCTGTCTTGTTAGTTAAGTAGTAGTTTGATAGGTTTTTACTGTTTTTCTATCCCATTTAGAAAGTATATGTTCATTTGCCTTTATGTACAATAAGGGTAGGGCATTCTGCATTCATTGGGACCCATATCTTGAACTGCCTTTATTGTCATACAGCTTTTAAACTTATTTACTGGTAGTTCCTACTTTAAGTAGTTTTGTTATAAAGTTATTGAGATATTAATGACCTGATTCAGTTGAGGTAGCATTTTATTTTTTCTTTCATACTTGTGCAGTGTTAACTGTATATGTGATAGTGCCAGAAACGGATGAAGAAAGCCCTCATTTGCTCGCATCCCTGATCCAATTTAGTATACATGCTGCTCGTAACTCATCACTATTGTTTTGTTGAAGAACCAGTGATAAATGAAGTGCCGAGTGTGTAAAGTATAAAGCCCACATTCTAACCCTAAATGACAGGGATGGTCTAGAAAGTTTAGTTAAAGTGCAGAAAAGGAATTATGATAATAATGATAATGGTAAATGAAATAAGGTAGAGTTGATAATACCTTTTCGAATATATAGATTAGCATGGAAAAGTATGAAAAAATACGTACGTAAATACCTTTTCTTCTAATTTTCCAAAAGGAGGGGCAGAAGGGGGCCAAGTAAGAATATTCTCTCTAAGGCTCAGTTCTCTGTTCTTAACGCTACCTAGCTAATGCGGGAAAAGGCGAATATGTATGGAAAAAAAAGTACCTTTGTTTGCTAGGTTCATTGCCGAGGAAATGGTGGAGGGGTAAATGGTTGACACGTCTGACACTTAATGAGGGTGAAGGCCATGAAGATGTCTTTTCTTTTTCTTGAACTTTTTTACACTGCATGACTAGTATTACATACCATTGGTTGTTACACACCATTGGTTGTTAAGGACATACAATTTTAGAAATATTATGCCACTCTTGCTAAAAATGAGTGAGTAGGGAAACTGGCTGACACATGCGGGAAGGGTATTGGAAGTATATTATCATTAGAAATATTCTATTTCTTTACAGTTATCTGTTACCAAAGTCCTCCATCATCTCAGGATTACATAAGAGATAATTAGGCACGGTTATTTCTTAATTTCTGTGACATGAACAACGGCGGAGTCGAGGGCTAAGGGAACCTAGGTGTTAGCCTTCCCCTTCCCCCCTTCTGTAATCTTACTAAAATCACTCTCTAAGTCATTACTTTAGCCTATTTCTCATTTTATTCTCTTTCCTCCCCATTTGTTACAGATGATTATGGTCTCATCATAACTTAGGCTATCCATCCAGAAATCTATGTATTTTCTGTGGGTCACCATGTACTCACAACATGCAGATCAAGGGCTATGCACTTTTTTTTTGAGGTATTGAGGGGAGCAAAATTTTTCCCAAAATTTTTCCCTATGCCTTCCTCTTTGGAAGAGACTTCTGTATGCTATGAATGGTACAATAAGTCAGCTGGATGTGTATACAGGCAGTAAAAGTTAAAATATTTAGTGATGTAAGCACCCTTTCCCTTGTATCTTCTTTCTTGTGGACCATTGTTTTAGGTTTATATTGGGAATATAGGAAGTATAATTCCACATCAATACCTTAACGTATCCTAGAAACTTAAAACTTCAAACAGTCTGGTGCATTGGGTCCATAGCGAGGCTTACAAGTTGGCTGCATTGCAGTTATGTAAACTCATTAGTATTTTTTTTTCATATAAGTAATGAACCATGCGAACAACCAAGAACTTTATTTCTCCCAGATTTCATGTTTCTCAGGATTCCATCCCAGCCAAAATGAGATTCAGATGCATAATAAGTGATAAAAAATGTAATGGTGCAAAGACTAAGAGGAAGAGCGTTAACTTGGAAATAAAATTGAAAGTTTTGCAGTGCATTGAGGCAGGTGAGAAAGCAGCTTACATTGCTAAAGTTCTAGGCCTAGCACTTTCATCAGTATGTACCACATGTGTTTTACTGTTGTACAACTGGACTAAAGCTACTGTAAAGCTTACTTTGTAAATAACTGTAAGACAGTCACACAACCATCTTATTTGGGAATTCTTAAGTAATATGGAGTTAAAAAATTTGATGATGGCATGGATCATGACTTATAAAATGGAAGTCTATGGGAAAAATTGTTTTGCTTGTTTCCCCTTGAAGAAGCTCTTTCTAGGAATACAGCTGCTGTGTTAAGTGAGGACTGTCTATATAGCCAGCATACACTTTTTTGTAACTTATGAATGTATATCTGATCATGCTTGTCTGTACTGTATGTCAGTAAGTTATTGTGATTACCTATCTTTAAAGTAGGGGGGGGGGGGTTCTGATACAGTAAAAGTTCTTTTCATCATGGGAAAGTGCCTATTTGTACTGTATGAGACGTTTTGTACTCATGGGTCCCCATCTCTTGAACATTCTTTACTATCGTACAATTTAGATATCTGTATGATGTCTCCATTAACCATGTCTTCAGTCATATTATTCCATTTCCCTATTATTTGTATGTTTTGTTTTTCTTTGTCTGTCTGTATATGAGTGAGTATGTTTACTGAAGTATAAAAGATTCGCACATGTTCACTAGTTATGGAGACACTTTTGTCATGGCCACTTCAGTGAGGGATTTCCTAGTGGGAACAGGCATCAGAGATATATAGATAGATAGAAATGTTCATAATCCATAAGCGCCTCACTGTTCTCTTGATAACCTTAACTTAAAAAAAAAAAGTTTACCTGTCATTTAAAATCCAAAACTTTGTATTTGGCCATAGCAACACTATACCCACTTCCTTAGCTCTCTCTCTCTCTCTCTCTCTCTCTCTCTCTCTCTCTCTCTCTCTCTCTCTCTCTCTCTCTCTCTCTCTCCCCCCCCCCATCTCCTGCTGATGCATTACTTTTGCCTGGCTTACTTACTTCTCGATACACATGTGGTAAGCAGAGTTAATTTAATGATATTGTATTTTATATGATGCATACTCAATGTTTAGTGCAATATTTTGTTAGCAAGTTTAGCATAAACATTTTTGATTGTGCAAGAATGCATATTATCTTTCATGTTGCAAGAGGTCACATTGGTGTATGTGATCTACTGTTTGCTGATAATCATGAGGAAAATGAAGCGTGATTAGTTCCCAAGTGCACTTTTTGTGTAGTAATCACATCGTCAGGGGAGATACAAGAATGAGACGAAGACATAGAACAGTCAGTTATTATACAAGGAAGAGATGAAACAAGTGTTACTGGATGGTCACAGAGATACAAGAAGTAGAACAGTTGGTTGATATACAAAGAAAAGATGTAGCTAAGATGCCATTGGTAAACAAGTGGTATTGGATGGTAACCATCTGGTAACACTTGGTTACCAGTGGAATCGTAGCTATGTCTCTTCCTTGTATATCAATTGACTTTTCTACGTTTTCTATCTCATTCTTGTATCTCCCCTGATGATTTGATCATTACCGGAAAGCGCACTTGGGAACTTATCGTGTTCCATTTTCCTTGTGGTTATCAGCAAGTTATCTTTCATATTTTGTAGTAAAAATCTAAATACTCGATTAACTGGAAAACTCACCTGACTGGATTGGATCCAGCCCTAATTGATCTGGATAAATGGGACTTAAGTGTATGCTGATGATAACTAATGATGGTAAATTTATAAATTAGAAAGGGTGACCTTGGGATCTTGGAGCCTTACATTCTCATTCATTCTGAACTAATGTTTTGAGTGGACTAGTAGCATAATTGTATTACAGACTGTTCACATTTTATATAATCATGTGACATTGGTTGAGGGCTACCATGTATTTTTATTTGGCATCTTGTAAGTTCCAATGAGTCCTAGCTGTAGAGTGGTAATAGTTTTTCCCTTAAGTTAAAGACTTCTTGCATGATGTAAATTAGCACTAAAGAATGAGTTTTTTTTTTTTGATATGTTGTATTTCATTATGAATTGTGTGTGAGCACTTTTTCTTAAACTGAATAAATGATGGTGTACAATATTTATATTGCAGTCTTCAAAGTTGTAGAATGAAATACCTACTTTGGATTGGCAGAACTTTTACCAGACTTGAGAAATTCATTAGTTCAACAAAAACTTGAATGTCACATTTGTTGAGAGAGATTTTCTCTGTTCCTTAATGAAGGTTGGAGTCCAGCCAGGGTGACCAACTCGTGACCAAGAGTTATTTTGTGTACGCTGTTGCGGATATTTTGGAATATATATAGTAATCATTGCTTGTAGCACAAAACATATTTGTGCCCAGGTGAGAATTTTTGTTGGTAGGAGCACATTGCAATTATGTAAATGTTAAATATTTTTATTACCAATATGATTTTAAATTTTGAAATGCAATAAAGACTACATGAAACATGAAAAAATATTTCTTATATTTTTTGCATAGCACTAGTAAATTTCTTGTGGCTTTTTAACAATATTCCACTTGTTGAAGAGAATTAAGCCTTTTAAGCAGTAGAGTGGGCCAATACTTATCAAGGTATACGTATTTTGAGTAAGTTAATTGTGTTGTGGAAGTAAGGTTGCCTCTGGTACTGGCAAATTTTACCCATAGCATTCCAAGGAAGACAGAATGAGCTTGGCAGTGGTGTTCTCCCACTTGTTTTTCTCTGTTGATATATAAATAAGCTATTGAATAACTGCACTGTGACTGAACCCATTTAATAATAAAATGAACTTGTTCGTTTTGTTCTCATTAACCTGAAATGGATGGTAGTTTTAGCTATGGCCCTTCACAGAAACCTGGTAGATGTGTATTTTATCAAAACTTGATGCAGATACAAAAATACTTACAGAACTGATTAGAACACTGGCTTACTTAGTGTCCACATCTTAAAAGATATCTTCAATCAGCCTATGAACCTGAGTGTTATGAATTCAAACTGCACCTTCTCATCAGCATAAATTACCAATCATTCCTGCAAAGCAAAACTTAGCTATTTTAGGCATCACATGGTACATGGCATTCTCTCCCCACTCCACAAACATCAAAATAAAAGCAACAATAAAAGCCTTCAGAACACTTACTGGTACAATTAATCCAGCCTAAACTATAACACTTTCCAGGTCGTACACCATGTCAAATGCAACCATAACGAAGCAATCGCTGGCACTCGCCATCGAGATGGGACTGTATTGGAACCAAAGTTGTTCCAATACAGTCCCATCTCGATATACACTGCACTCAGATGTAACAGCACTATGCCTTTCCCATCAAAACCACTAAGTAGAGATGAAAATAATCTTGCCACTGCCATACACTTCAATAACATATGTATTCCCAAACACCCAACAAACTCATTGATAAAACATTCACATATATTGTCTCAACAAGCACTCAACAGCCCTCCAAACCCAGTCTAAAGCACCACCCCACAAGACATACACTTATCTTAAACTACAGCCCTTAGAAAAATACGTTACACTTTCTTGTCTGTGCTCTGAATACCACTCTTATCTACAACATTACAAAAGCCAATTCAACATAGAAGATCCTTCATGCCCAAAATGCAACTTCGTACTGATGATTCCCAAACTGCCTTGCACTTGCCTAAGACACTTCTGACCTACCTCTGCTTTTGATTACATTGCTAGTGAATACACCTCTGGCAGGTCATATTATAAGTTGATGAAAGAGAGTGGCAAAGAACTTATTGCTCCAAGCAGTTCATCTCCCTGTTTATGATTATAGCACCCAGCAAGCTGAAGGAGCCATTTATATATATATATATATATATATATATATATATATATATATATATATATATATATATTATATGTGTGTGTGTGTGGTGTGAGGTGGTTTGATTGAGTAAGTAATGAAAGGGTAAGAGATATGTGTGTGGTGGTAAAAAGAGTGTGGTTGAGAGAGCAGAAGAGGATGTTTTGAAATGGTTTGGTCATACGGAGAGAATGAGAGGAAAGATTGATAAAGAGGATATATGTGTCAGAGGTGGAGGGAACGAGAAGTGGGAGACCACATTGGAGGTGGAAAGATGGAGTGAAAAAGATTTTGAGTGATCGGGGTCTGAACATGCAGTAGGGTGAAAGGCATGCAAGGAATAAAGTGGATTGGAACCATGTGGTATACGGGGTCAACGTGCTGTCAATGGATTGAACCAGGGCATGTGAAGCGTCTGGGGTAAACCATGGAAAGTTTTGTGGGGCCTGGGTGTGGAAAGGGAGCTGTGGTACTTAAGGTACTTAAGAGGGCTTGACTGGATTTCAAGCACAGTTCCCCAGTTCTTACTTTCTCGATATTTGTGCTCTTAAGTACCTTAATACATTTGTCTAGAGTCCATTATAGCTTGATAAGTAGATTCAGCACAAACATACCCTAGACTTTCATGAGTTTTAAATGACTCGCATAAAGATTAGTCATACTTCGTACACTATGTGATTTTGTAAATGAATTAGAAATGCATTATATGAATGAAATTTGTAATTCCTTGTATGAGCCGTTAAAGATTCGCCAGACCTTGACCTGGCATGGGCTTCTGCCTTAAATTAGTACACTCCTTTTTCTTGTGTTATCGATCTCCATGTTGGCGCTTTCATATATAATGTTTTCTCCCTAGTTTGGAGTTCCTTCTGTACAGTCTAATGCAACTCTCATGGGTTCATCTGCTAATCAAAATGGGTTGAATCGAACCCTTCCTATCATTATAACTATCATAAAAAGATAGAAAAAAATAAGTTTAGTACATCCAGTAATATGAACAATGAAAACTTGGATTTGTAATGGTTGACACAAACTGCCTCAGACAGTACTACATCTGCCGCCATTGACTGCGACTGCTGGTCTAGCGTCCTCGTCACCATGGTAACCATTGGGTATTACAAGGTGAACACTGTCATGAATATCTCGTAACTTCTTCCTCTGTTTTTACAGTATTGTTTGTGGTAAGTGCTTTCTATTACCAATTAGAGGTTTTAGCAACCTTAAGTAAGATGTAAAATATTCTAGGAAAAAGATTAATAGTTTGGATTTTCGATTTAACTTCTTGGTGTCCGCTACTCTGAAGACGCTTTCTCAACAATTCGTTTTCAGAAAATAAAATGTGTCAGTCCTTTCATATTAGAAGATTTAACATTGTCCAGGGACTCTTGTGAGTGTTATTAATGGTTTTAGTCAAACTTCGCACTGTGAAATAATAATGGCCTGTGATTTTCCCTCTTGTCTTCAGATTGCTCAAAAGTTGGCCGCTGTCAGTAATGTACTGTGCTACCCTTGAACGTATTTACGTCGAAAAAAATATGAAGACAAGCTATACATAAGTAAATGAAGAAGAATGGATGGTGTTGATAATCCAAACAACGGTTGTGCCAAAGATGGTGGTCGTGTTGGTGCCACCCAGGCCAAGCTGGGCGGCCTGGCCAAGAAAGACATGGACATGGCCAGGTCAGTGTTTGCCAGATTCCAAGAAGCTAAGGAGAAAAAAGTGAAGAGCCCATACGTTCCTCCTCCCGAGGAAAACTTGTTCCAGTACAGCGGACGTACAGACAGACACCTGCACCAGGTAGGTGTTGATACGTACCACAGTTTTGCTGCCAACTCTTTCTTTCACTGGTAAGTTTTTGGACATGTGTCTCTTGAACTGTCTGCCTGCATGTATCCGTGCCTCTAAGGCATGTGACTGGTGGCTACCCTCCCTTGGTTTTTGTGTGGAGACCAGCCACACAAGGATGGACCATCATGATACCTCTTTTCCTCCAGAATCAGAGCTGTGCAATCCTCTTTCATACTTTGCCTTTCCCTTTCTTGTCAACCTTTTCACCTCTTAAGAAATCAGGTTTTTAAGGATATTAGAAACTCAAATTAATCTTTTCCATATTTGCAGCATGCTTTTATTTATACTTTCATCTGAGATGGCTATGATTAGGGCATTTTTTCCCCATACTGTGTTGGGTAATGTATGTATAAATAAAATAAAGTGATTATAAAACAGATTGCTGTGTAATCAGCATATCAAATTATTTATGCCCATTTCCACCGTGATTCATGACTTATTAGACTTGAAATAGATAAGTTGCCAGTGTACCAGCAGAAGTGTACTAAACACCTCAAATTACTTGGTGTGATATGTTTTAGGGGACTGATCACATAGAAACATAGCTGTATGCAAATCCAAAGGTCCATGAAAGTTAGGCTATCATATTCGTTGTTTGTATCCACATATTTTTTTAGTATTTGATAATGTATTATGTATTAGTGTATTAGTAGTCTTAGAGCTACATAGATTAAACCCAGAGATTCTAATCTATGTACAGTAGTAAAATGTTTTAGTGATCTACTTCTAACATGCTGGTATATCACATGTTCAAAGGAAGTATATTATTATAATGCAGGAGCTAGTTGGCAGTGGTGCTCTAGTTCAACCTGACTGGGGCCTGAAGCAAAGGAGGAAGGCTGAGGGACAGCACCAGGAGCAGTTTGGCCCACCCCGCCGTCGCCGTATTGGGTTTCAGCACACACAGCCACAAACTGCCCAGGACTACTTACTGGCAGCTCGCTGCACAGCAGAGGATAAGGTGAAATGAAATATGATAAGCTTAGAGATGAATTATCACAATATCAGACTCCCCTCTTTGCTGCTCATACTTACAGCTCTTTTGTGTTTAAAGATGTTCTGGTTAACCATACAGTTATTGTAGATATTTGTTTTCATTATAAATTTCTTTCCATTTTATCTTTGTAGAATTGTTGATATTTAATATCTTAGACTTCATTCTCATTATTTTCTTTTTCTGATGTGCAATACCTGGTCAGAACCTTGCTCGGGTAGCAGAGGTAGAGGCTCAAAGGCTGCAGGATGAACTTCATCGTGAGAAAGCTGTCAACACAGAACTTGAATCTCAGTTACTGTACCATGAGGCAGCCTTTCAGGAGTTCTTGCAGTATCATTATCGCCAAGTTTCAGATGCTTTGACTAAGTTAGTAAATTGATTTTGCCACATATGATAGAATGAAAGTCCAGTTGTCTGTTGGATATCTATGTACTTTCTGCTCTTCCACATGTTATAAGTCAGTTTCTGTTCTCTGCGTATGATTTTTTTTTTTTTAAACTTGAACCTGCAGAGACTTATTAATGTTTCTGTTTGTTTGATAGAACAAGTGGTGAAGGCTTTAAAGCCGTCTGCCAAAATGTAATTTACTTAAACAGCTTAACATTGACCACAGTTCACAGTCGTGTCAGCCTTTCTAAAGTTTTGCAGTACTCATTATGTGGAATTTATCTTGCATATCCTACTAAATGTAGTGTTCTCTTCTGAACATGGAGGTTTTTCCAATTGTTTGTAAAGAATCTTTATGGTTTAGGGTTTTTATGTGTGTTATATTATAGGCTTAGTGAAGGATGTGATGTGAATAGTAAGGATGTAAGGGTAAGGAATTAGAATCACTGTTATAGTACATTAAAAATGAAGAATACAGATGTACTTAGAATCTATATTGTATTTTCACCATGAGAATGGTAAAAACATTTTGGAAAAGGGAAAGACTTTATACCTTATTTTACCATCCTGCCCCACAAGTCCCTTTTCTCCTCGATGGGGCTGCCACAGTGCTTAGGGAACCAGCCATGTCAATCAGGCAGGGCTACAGGTCAGTGTAATGATGTTGACTGTGTTTGTATGTAAGGATAGTGCAAAAAAATTGTGCAGGTCTGGTGTCTTTGTTTTGGTTTTACATTGTATGTTGAATCAAGGTTTGTAGTGTGGCTAGGATAGGTGATGTCCAGAGCATAACTGGAAAAGTATTGCTCATGTATGTCTAAGAGTGTTGTTTCAAATTGGGATATGTCTGGTGGTGTGGTGTTTACGACTTAGTTGGGAGGGCAGTTGTTTTATGCTTGTCAGATCATTTTGATATGTGTATGTTTTGTCATTATTTTGTTTGGTAGGGATGAGGTATCTGTGAACATAGGTGGCATAAGTGTGAGGCGGGGATGAGCATTTTATTTCTATATAGGTTTTGGGGGTTAGTTATGGAGTGGTTTGAATGGGAGAGGTATGGTGCTGTTGTAAAGAATTGAGTGGCTTCATATTAAGTTAGGATTGTATTGGGAGGATCATTATTTTGTTATGTAAGTGTTGAGTGTATGTGGTGAGAAGACAGCTGGAAATTGTTCTGAGTGCTCTTATTTTCTGTGGTTTGCAGGTTTGTTTTATGTATAGGTGTTACTTGGCTCTGCCTGCAACAAGTTACACCGACAGTGAAAAGTCACTTTGGCAAGGCTGTATCAATAAGAGCACAATCACGTCAAAGAACTTGTCTCTCCAAAGAGCCCATATTTCCCTGCTACTGGAGGTAGCATATCCTTGATGTGATTTGGAGTCTTAGGACTAGTTACAGAGAAAAATAAGAAAAAGGGCACAGTTTGGTATTTCAGAAAGGAGGTATTCATAAGTACTGTAAAATATGGAGCCCTTATATTCAAGGTATTAACTGCAGGAGCATGCTTTTGTAAATGTAGGAACTGAGAGTAAAGCTAAAGGAGTGATTTGGGTAGCATGTCTTTAAAGAGGGTGTTTTATTGGAGGAGTCTATTGAGATTTTGTAGAGGTAATTATGTGTGGAGAGGGATATGCACGAGTTACTTTGCTTTATACAAATTAGGTTTTAAATGATCACCTGTTTTAAATCATGAAAAGTTTATCTACAACTTATTTTTTATCTTTGTAACTGGCATTAAGGAAGTATAGGTACAGTACTAATTACTGGTAAAACTTTCAAAAGCATTCATTGTGCTGCAAAGAAACTAGGCAGAAAATGAAATGTCTGATTGACCATAAAACCAGTATAAATTGTTCTTGGCATCAGATAGAAGTAGTAGGTATGAACATTAAGTTGGAACTTTAGGCTACAGTAGTGGTTTAGAACATTAGATAGACACATTAGGTCGTGGTCAGAAGGAACTTTAGTTAGGAACCTGTGGAAACACTGCACTAGAGTTGCCCTTTGCCATTGGCCTGTTAAGGGTTGAGGCAGTAAAGGCTAAGAAGCAGCATTGGAGCTCGCCAGCAATGCCCACCTCTCCCTAAAGAAGTTCTTGGAGGGAATGGGCATCAAGGATATAGATGGATAGATAGATTGTTCTCAGCATAACTGCTGGTGTAATCCACTAGGGGTGACACAGCCAGGCGTAACTTCACAGAGCAAGAGGTACGCATAGACTACTTCTCTGGCTTGCTGACTGAGGCACAGACTGTTCAAGAAGAGGAGGAAGAACGTCTGCAGGAACTAACAGCCTTCCAGCAGTTCCTGGCAGCTGTCACACCATCACAGTCACTCAAAGATCTCAAGAGAAGGATGCTGGAAATAGAGGATGAAGTCAAGGTAAAGTGACAGTGTGTAGGTTTCTTTTCTATACCTCCCCTATACTAACACTAACAGGAAGTCCCTGACCGTTACTCAGAATATAGTATTCAGAAATGAGAATTTCAAATGAAAGATATTAAGGAGGGAGATAATTGGTATAACAGCAGTGTATTGTAAATTGAATATTTTTATGTGACAGGCATCCTATGCGGTAGAAGAGGATTCTTATGACTCAGACACTATATTCTGCAACCCTGTCGACTTTGCCCAAGCAGCAGGAGTTGTTGCCTCTGAGAACTCTGAAATAACGACTCCTATTGGTATGTTATACTGCCTACTGAGAACTGAGAAATATAACCATGTTGAAGCATGTCTTGATTGAGTAAATGGCTATTGTAGCATACCTGTTGTTTCTTATGAATATTTCTATTACTAACCAACATTACTTACTGCTCAACCCCTATGTTGGCTTAAGAATTGATAATAAATGCTAGCTAGTACAGTATCACAGTGCATAAACAGTTTTAACTACTCATTACCCTTCTACATTCTGCATGATCTGGAAAGTCCATCACCATAGGTGAAAAAATAATTAATGTGAAATATATTAACATTCAAAAGCAACAGAAAATACACAGAAAGTAATCTTTCTGTCTATATTTGTATCTCTGTATCCTGTTCACTTTGGGAATTCCCTTAAAAGGATGGCCTTGGCAAAAGTCTCCAAAATTGTTGAGCTTTACTGCCTTTTCTTAGCTTTAGTGCCTCACCCTTAACAGGCCATCATTTACAGATGACAGATAGGCCAAAGCAATGCACTTATAAGGTGGTTGTAGGGGTACTGAAGAGGGCAGAAATTTTTTATGTTCCTCCCTGGCAACAGAAGAGACAGTCCATGATGATATGTATGTGAATGAAATATTGATATATTTGTAGCTGTGGTGAGCAGTATCACTGGATACTGTTGGTTCTTCCTGGAGGCAGGCAATTCAAACAGTGGAGGGAAAACATTATACATCCATTGATGTGCACCACTGTGTTCATATCTCTTGACATGCACTGTATTTTGAAGGTTAAAGAAAGCCTTATGAAAGAGAATATTGCAGATTTAACATAAAAATATAGCACTCAAATACTGATTTTTACCAGAAGTTAACTATTTAAGGTATATTACTAATAATTTTCCATCTTTATCTGTTAAGAACTCATGGGTACATACAAAGCAAAGCCCTGTCTTAAGTAATGATAAAATGTGAAAATAAATACCATGTTAACTTGAGCACACTTGATTGATGTCTTGACATTGCTATGCAATACTTAACAATGACTGCTTCGTGCAGGTCATTTTGTTACACTGACCAAATTTTTCATGAGTTGCTTTGACCTGGATGAACACAGGTCCCAGAAATCTGATTATAATTTTGTACTGGCAGGTGATGGGATCTATGGGATGAAGCTTTTGTAGCACTTGTGTTGAGTTTACTATTGCAAGTCATCTTCTTTGCAATGGCTATTTGCCTTGTTTTGTCTACCTCTTTCCATAGCCAGGCTTCTTCCACTTGTTGATTTTTTAGAAAATTTTAGGGTAAAACCCAGCCAAATATAAGAAAAATAAGCCTTTTAACTTGCAATGAAAAAAGCTGAACCTTTTATGACATCATTCATATGATTCATAGTGAACTAAAGTTACATGCTAATGCATTGTGCATTCTTTCATGAGTAGTCTCCAGAATCCTCTGTCACTCTTTCTTATAATATAGTACTTTACAGAAATTTAAAAACTTTACAGATCTTAAGAAAACATTGTACAATGTCTTTGAAATACTGTATATAGGAGTGATATTTTATTAAAGGAAAATTCCAATAGGACATCTGAGATATATTAAATGAAAACTCTTAATAATACATCTAGCTATATCTTTTGTGCCTTCATTCAGTATCTCAGAGAATTCATTAGTGAAGCAGAACCACCAGTTACACCTCCTGCCTTGTATGTTTTGTACTGAAGAATATATGAAATTTTTCAGACTGTTTACACAATTTAAAATCTGCACTGTATAGTTAGCTTAAGGCTTAATATTTTTAGACATCATAACAGAACACTGCATTTGAAATTTGGTTACTGGTAATTGAAACAACCATTTTTCTTTACAGAAAGTCCGGTCTGACAGTTATTAATCTCACTTTATTAATGTGTCCACAGGTGAGGGAAGTGGAGGTGGGACACTAGGAGCTAACTTGATGTCATTACGCATGATGAAACCAGGGAATTCCCATAGCCGGTCCCCATCCGGGGCTGGACACAGACCCTCACAGCCTCAGTCACCAGAAGGCAATAGGGATCTAATGCCCATTTCCCAAAATGGGACAGATACCTGTGATGCTGGGGCCTTTGGTGAGTTTGATATTATCAAAGTAAGAATGGCATCCCTGATTAAACTTAAGTCTAGGGGTCTTGTATGTAGAACATGATAACAAGTTATTTCATTAATATATTATGCAATACCATTTAAGGAAAATTTTAATGTTTTTGTGGCTTTTGCCTCCCATCAGATGAATTCCTGGATGATGATGGTCGCTTGGTTGCTCTGGCCAGTATGTACGAGTCCCAGTGTCATGCCCTCTTGGCCCTCCTTACAAGGTGCTGTTGATATCACTCTTCTACTTGTATGGTTTATGGCTCGTGAAATAGTATGAGAACTTCCTGCTAAGAAATCTGTAGCCAATTTACTTTTATTCAAAGTTGAATACTGTAGTCACATTGTAAAAGGCCTTCATTATATTTGAATTATACATGCATTATTTGTTAGAATTTACATTTTCACACTTTCTAGAGATATAAAAAAAAAAGATGCAAAAGTGATTACTTTCATTTTACACAAGTTTAGGAAATGCAATAATTAGGAAGGTATGTGATCCACCTCATTAAGGCTTAGGGACCAAACTGAAGCTATCAACAAGGAGGTTGAAAATCGCCAGAAAAAGCTGAATGGCCGCTTGCAGGAGATACAGCAGCTGCAGGAGAAAGCAAAGGGTGGAGGCCATGAAGATCAGCTAAGAGATCTTCACACACTTATAGCTGAATGGCCAAGGTTGTCGGGGGATGCTGAGGCACAGAACCAACTTGACCAGCTTGTTGCACAGGTATAATTTTTTAAGCTGCTTGAAGTTACATGAAATTTCTTGCTGGCATATGAGATATTCTATAGGATAGCTCTTGGAAAATCAGGGGTGGGACTTTCTTTCCATCGTTATTTCTGGTGAGGAAACACTGACCTTCCTTAACTTTGCTAATCACTCAACCATGGTTATGACAGCTCACTCATTTTGGGCCTGCCTCTTACCAATCAGAGACTTCTGGAAATATAACATCATTGACCCACCCATTTCCTGCTATGAGCATCTTGCTGAATTCTGTAGAATTGCATACTGACATGCCACCTACTGTGGGCTACTAGATTGACTTTGTCCATCCCTTGGATTAGTGCCCCTTTTTTTCTTTCTTTATATTCATTATTTAGTTTATTAAGAGAATGGTGTGCTGCATGTGATAACTTTCTTGTTCAGCACAGGAAAAGAATTCCACTCTTGGGGCCCTTTCTCTTCAAATTTTTATGCCATCAAGTAACCTCTTAACCTTTTCCTGTTTCAAGTAGACAAATCTGTTCACACATTTATTCCCATTAATGATGACAGTTAGACTTACCCCATGGTTTCAGAAATCTTTTCTCTCTACTTCATGCATGAAAAATGGTTTCTGTACCTCTTTCTGCAGTTCCTTTGCTTGCATTTCTTTGGTGTTCCATTGGCATGACTACTGGACAACACTTCCATATTTCATCCTTGGTTCCATCATTTATACTGCTTCATAAGTGCAGCCCAGATATGAGATATGTGTTGACCTCCATTCATTTACTAGTCAAATTTGAGATTCCTAGTCCGTTGCTAACTTGTATTTGTTCCCATATCTACATACCTTATGCTGATTTTTTTCCATGCAACCGTTTTCCTAACCTCTGCTTAATCTTAACAAACTGTACAGATTGCAGAAGTGGTGAGTGATGTATTTGGATCCAGTGAATACTCTCCTCTGGTACCACAGACACAAACAGATATGAACCAGAAGCAGATTCCAAAAAGTATAACAGGATCAAAGTGTAAGTACCATGGTGTGTTAATAAGTAGAAAAGATTATTACATTTGATAAAATATACATATATATTTCTTCACATTGATCACCATTTTCCACATTAGTGAGGTAGAACCAGGGAGAGACGAAGGCCACATCCTTTTTTGTCTTTTCCTGGTGCTGTCTCTCTGGAGGGGGGTGGGGATACTATTTTCATGTGTGGCGGGGTGGCAACGGGAATGGATGAAGGCAGCAAGTATGAATATGTTTATGTGTATATATGTATATGTCTGTGCATGTATATGTAGGTATATGTTGAAATGTATTTGTAAGTATATGTGTATGTATGGGTGTTTATGTATATATGTATATGTAGGTGGGTTGGGCCATTCCTTGTCTGTTTCCTTATGCTACCTTGACAGCAAGGTAAGACTTTTGTTTGTCTGGCAAGTATGATTTCAGATGGCTATATGTTTGGTGGGTTGATGTTGATGATCGAGTTGGGAGAGTGGTTGTTTAGTGCTTGTTGGATCATTTCAGTATATATGTGTTTTGTCATTTTTATGTTTACTAGGAATGGGGATCTGCGAGTAGATGTTGTCGAAGTGCGAGGCATGAATAGGCTTATTATAATTGCGTGGATGTTGATTGTTAGTCATGAAGTGGTATGGATTGGAGGGGTCTAGTGCCTTTGCAAAGAATTAATTCCTAAGCATGTTGAAGTGGAACTGTATTGGCAGGATTTTGTGGTTGTCAAGCAATCATTGCTCTTTTTCGTGTAGTTTGCAACTTTGTTGTATTTGCTTTTGTGAGGGTGGAGGATGAGATAAGTCAAGAGTGAAGCAGACAAATTTTTGGTTTTGGATGCAAAGGGATATGTACAAATCATGTATGAATTTCCTGATCCTATGTTCATGAGCCAGTGAGTTCGGTAAGATTTTTTTTCTATTTTTTTTTATACAGTATTTAATTGTTGTCCAGGTTTCTTCACTGCATTTGTGCATATATGGGTTTACACATACATGTGTTTATATGTGTTTAGAATGTTTTTTTACATCATTGTAACTGCACTCGTATCATTTTGCAGCAGAAAGTAAGGACAGTCCTGTAAGGGAGACTCCAACTGACCTAAGAAGAAATGGACCTACAGTTAGTGCTGGTATGGGACAAGAGGCTCTTTTAGCACTTCTTGAAGCAAGAGTAACTGACTTGTGTGCCCAGCTTGACACCATTGAGCCAGAACTTAGGGATTCAATTTTCTTGGTGAGTTGGTGAGGATAAGGGGAAATTTCAAAGGAAATGTAATTCATCCATAAAAAGTGGGCATGATCTAGAAAATTCCATCTTGGATTGTGCAAAGAAAATTGAAAAAGAAAAAAATTCCCTTTTGAAATCAGGTAGCATTCAAAAGTAACAAAATTCACATTGTCATATTGTTACTTTTTTGTTGGCCAGGTCCTGTGGTAGTGAGTGCCTAGGGAGGGAGTGAATGTTACGTTTGACAGCTCCTGATAATAGACAGAAATGATGTTTCTTTATATTGACCTTGTTTTCTTATTGCACTTGTAGTTTATACACAGACACAGTGTTGGTGGTAAATTACCTATCTCTGACTCCTATTCTCTCCTGGAACTCCCTCATGAGGGCAGCCACTGCAATAATCTCCATAACTAGTGAACTCCGCTGCTACTTCTTAGCCTGTGAAGTCTTTATATAAACATGTTTAGGAAATTACCTTTCCACGCTAAAATTCAGTGTAAGATAGGTTGGTTAACAAGTATGGGGAGTGTGCTTCAAGATACATTTTTTCATCATACTGAAAATTATACTCTTATTTCATACACAGGCATGTAGAAATATTAAACCTTTTACACCATAGTACATATAATTGTGAGGAGATTAAGTGACTGGCTTGTATGGGGAGGATATTGGAGATGTTTCTCTGGAAATATTTGGGATCTTTACCTATCATCTGTCCCAGTCTTCCATTACCCCAGAATTACAGAAAAAATAAAAGCATTAAGAAATAATTCTGTACATTGCTTCGTTTTTCACATTTTTCATGTTATTTATTTTTCTTCACTTTCCTGTCAAACAGATATGTGTCATAATTGTTCCTCTTAACAACATGAATCATCCAACAATCTCTCAATTTTCCATGGTCGCCAGGTGTGCACAACCTTCAGGTGGATCGCCTTGCACTTATAATCGTGGATGTAGGGGAAATGAGGATAGTAGAATATTTTTTCCACACCTTCTTCGTTATGTAAGAGACTTTCTTTTGGAAAAAATGACACCTTTCAGCATGACATTTCTTTGAGCTTCAAAATATCCCTTTTCAAACATACTGCTGTTAACACGTTTGATGATTCCAGAATTGTGAACAAGCACGCCGAGCTCGTTTGAAAGAGGAAAAACGACAAGAAACAGAAATGCGTCGTGCTGAACGCAAACAGCGGCACCTAGAACGTGCTATGGCGGAACCTCCTCCTAAACCACTCTGAAGTGTGTACACTATTCATGTGGTATTTTGTCATTGCATGGTAGTAAGTATCCTAGGGAACTAAGCATCTCTTTCTTTTGTTAGCCTAAGGGGTCAGGACTATAGTTTAACAAATTAATCCCTCCAGACATTGCATGTGCTCTCACTCGGAAGCAGCATGTCTGTAACCCATTACTATTTGTTTGGCTTTGTGGAATAGGAAAGGAATAATGGACGAATACATGATGACAGTTTTTTAATACTTCTGGGTCATTTTCATAAGTTTCTTTCCATACACCTTGAAGCCTTGGAGCTTTCTACTGTTTCATGTCTTTCCCATTTATGACCTAGCATATTTTAAAATACAGGTTTTTCACTTCCTCCAAAATTTGTAAATTTTTCCGCTTGTCTCTTCATTTATCCTTTCATTAACATCTCTATATTTCAATTAAGTCCAGCCTTGATGTCGACTTTTGTCCATGAACTGCAGCCTCCATCATAAAAAAACAGGAACAATGCATGTGCACATGATAGGGAAGGAGAACCAGAATATTTGACAGGAATGGATCAAGGGTGCAAGATCAGGCTTGTTTGATGCACTAGAGAATACAGATAGCAGAGCAAAAGGTATGAAACTTTTGATGAAAGATGAACGGCTTAAGTGTTTGTTTGTATCTGTGTAGGCTCTAGGTTAATATGTAAACTTTATGTGTGATGGGCTTAACACTACCACTAGTTGCATATGCATCACATATTGACATAGAATAGTTTAAGGTAATTAGAATAGTTTAAGGTAATTTAAAAGAACTAGAAAGAGTTGTTAACAAATAGCTGTCATAACTCTTCACCGTACCAACAGTGAACACTATGCTGTACAGCCTCATTTATTTAATTCGTCCCAGCTTCATTCTAATTTTCAATGCTTGATCATAATTTACTACTTCTCACTTTCTAATAAACAAACACAGCCATTAGCATCAATCCTAACAGTCTTAATACAATCCACATTTCTGCCTTAACTAATTCTGTGCAGCATTCTGTCAATGTGTTTGGAAAACTGTTTGCTTGAGTGGATCCAAAAGTATTCCAAGTTAGGTGGTGTTTTGAAGGCGCAGTTTTACTATGTATTATGCTGTATTTTAACATACTTTTAGTTTGATCATTCACATAGTGCAGTGTATAGCCAACGTAATTTAGGTTTTGCCAGCATCTTTTTTTAAGAAATTTCTGAATGTGATTCAGTAAAACAAAATTGATAGTTGTTCTTTTGAATTTTGATATTAAAAAGTTCTTTTGAATTTTGATATTAGAGTAGATGAACTGACTTTGCATTCTCTCATAAAACTTGTTTCTCATCTTTCTCCAGTTGTATACAAATGTCTCTTTCCTAAAGAAGTGTTATTTCACACTTTTGCTAAAAGATCTGTCCTCTGATACCTTGCTATAATTACATGCCAAAACTGGTGGATGTGGAAAATAAGCAAAGGTAAAGTCATGACACACGATGAGTTTGAACCACTGTAGTTGCAGGTAGCAAGTGAAGCATAGTGAACAGTGCTAGTAAGATGGCACAGGAAACTACTGTGGTTGCCTGACTTTAAAGAATCTTTGAAATCAGGCCAAAACATGCTGGATAAAGTCATATTGATACTATTATCATAATCTGCACTTATACTGGGAGATATAAGAAATTCTGGTTACAAAACCTTATTCTTTTGTGTGATACACACTACAAAGGTACCTTTGCTACACATGAGCCAAGAAACACTGATACTTACACTCCTGATGTTTGAAAGAAAAGAATTCACATGTGTAATTATCAGTGATTATTTATTAATGCTGATCAGCAATTTAAGCTATTCACTGATGTTTTTAACCATAATATGACCCTCAAAGAATGTGTATTTTCTTTCTAAGAATATTTATCATGTTAATGGTTTGCAAAGTTTGTAAAAAGCTAATATAGCATTGTTAAAGTCGGTGGATCAAATGAAGCTAGACGAAAACATAAATCTTGTATGACTGCAGATGAAAGCTTCAGAAAATGTTGTACTGTTGGTAGGATCTGGTAGCTACTATTCAGCCAACTGCAAGTTTTCAAAACTATATAAAATATCAAACTTAAATTACTCTAAATATTGAAAGAAACAAGCAGTATGGCTTGCAAATATGATTTAATGAAAATCGGTATACTTTACAGTCTCCTATCATATGATGGCATCTTTCTTGATCAATGCAAAATACAATATTTTCACTCAAAAGACAAACAACAGAAAAATAATCAGGGGCCATTTAATGCTTCCCAGAATGATTGATGTCAGCAATTAGCAAACCTGGAGACATTATTACCTTTGTATAAGCATTCCTTTCAACCAGTAATTTTCTTAATTTCATAATTAATTCAGTGAATGATACTGCTAAGTATAGAACAGTACAAAATTCCATAAATATAAATATCCTTACGTAATAAATTATGAGAACAAATGCGGTAAAAACCACCATTTTTAAACAATAAATTTCTTGTACAATAAACCTACTAATACATTACAATTCTTTAATGGTCTAAAAGAGGAGTGAAAATTAATCACAGTCCTTACTTTCCTCACCTCCAATTCTCAAAACGTTTAACATGATTTTGACATTTACAGAGGAACTCTTCAAGTAGAAATTTCCTTATGAATGAATCTATTCTTACCCACTCTCACATTAGCTCCAACTTAATGGAATTAAGTACTGAGGTTAGACAATATTATTTTGTAATGGTAAACCCACTTTAAACTTAGACAAGTGACCTACACAATACAACCTGAGGGTATTTTTTCCTGTTGTGATTTGGCAGGTTTTCATCTGTTCTTCATGGTCAATACTCCAATTAAATCAGCCTGTTTAACTACTATATTTCACTTGTCCTTGAAATTCAGAATTATAAAATATTTAGAACTAAGGAACATAAACTATGTTATTCCAAATGTTTCTGGAAAGTGAATGCTATACTGTTAAAATATCTTTGAGGAGATTGTGCAAGAAGTTATATTTGTTACCAAAGTACCTTAATTCTATGAAAAAAAAACATTTGGTAAAGGCTTTTCCTGCAAGAATTAGGTACTGTACAAAAAAAAGATATGAAAGCAGTTACATGAAATTCATGGAAATAATAGTAAACACATAAAAGTCAATATTCTGTAACATAACTCAGTGCATTAATTACTGCATGTAAATACAATTACTAACTGATTAATGGTATCTTCTCATTCTGTAAGTGGGGCAGTACATGGAGAATTCCCTAAAAATCCTTCCTATCAGACACAAACAAGACCAAGACTTAACAGCACACTAACTTTCTAGTTTCATAAACTGGTTTAATTTTCATATAAAGTATTCACCACTTGTGTGTACTATGAAATAAGCACGTGGGGAAAAATGAAGAAAAAGCGAGAGTAGAAGTAGGGAAGACATGCAAAGAGGGGTTAAAATATACTCGAGGACGAGGCGAGAGCCAAGCCACTAGGTAGGCTGCATTATGACTGTAGTTAATATAACAGACACATTAAGAGGACGGAAAGTATCTCTTCCCTGATTTACAATCCACGAGTAACAAAGAATAATCAGTCTTATACCTAGTTAATAATAAAACTTATAGAAGATGACTCCAAATTCAAAATATAAACAGTGGGTACCAAGGCCATTAACATCTCAACTGCCTTACAAGTTGTCTAAAAATAAATTGTATAAATCTCCATGTGATAAAACGTAATTACATATTAGTGAAAGCTATATGTGAGAGCAGAGATCGTTGTCAAATGAACTTATTTTTCATGTCTAGACAAAAATGTAAATACTGTGTATCAGCAAGCTTCTGTTTGACCTTTTTCTGAGGTTCATCAAATACTGTTACATCTTCCAGTCCCATTTCTAACTTGTTCTCTATTTCTACACTCTTACCACCAGTTCCAACTTCCTTATCTGCTCCAACCTGCAAAAGAATACTGTAGCTGATAAATAGTACCCTATAAGAAATAAATGAAGAAAAAATTAATATTCTAACCTCACGAAATAACTCATTATAAATCTAACTTTTTGTATTGTGGCATTCATTAAAAAAAATTGATGCAATTAAAATTCTACTACTTTTCTTCTTTCCAGCTGGATTATGGGCATGACATAATTTTTTTATTCTATGTATACATCTAAATTTCTTTCAGTGAGGTCAAGAATCAATTTACAGGCATGGTATTTATGCAAATTCTAATAATTCTTTCACTGACTTGCAAATACTGTTCTTGAGTTTCTTGCACCTATGGTGTACTAAGTAATGTAATGAGGTTATGCACAGGGAATCCTGGAAATATGATATACAGCTTAGTGGACAAAGAGTCAGATCATGTCTGCAGGCTTACTCCTCACATTGTTATATACCTTGACTTAAACATGTGTCACATAACAGAGATAGGTATAAGCATACCGTTTATCAGTTTTGTTTAATGGTGAAGAACTAGGAGGAGGATATTTTGAGAACCTGTATCCATGAGACCTTTTCTTGATATTACTGGGTTTAGCAAGAGTAGTAGTAGTAGTTCTAGGGTAAAAAACTGAATCTTTCTAATGATTATTCAGTGAAACAATATAGTTGAAAAATACTTCCCATGATACACATACGCCCCTTTGATTCCTACCATCCTGTTCCTGACCTAATTATTTTGGCCAGAAATATAATAATACTGTTATGAGCGATATTCATGATAAAAGTACTCCATTGTTTCAAAGATCTGTGCTGGACTTCATCCATTATTATGAAATACTAATCAGTCTAATTTTTGCAGTTCATGAGATAAATAGTTTGCATAGGACAGAAGTGAAAAAGTAAATCACAGCAATTTTTTTTTTTTTTTTTTTTTGGTAGATATATACGTAAGTCCATGGAAAGGTCTATGAGGTCATGTAATGGATTGACAAAAAGGGGAACTGTGGTTTCGGTGCAATGCACATAAAAGCTAGAAATTGGATGCGAGTGAATGCAACCTTTATTCATCTGTTCCTGGTGCTACCTCACTAATGTAGGACACGGCAGACAAATATGAAAGATGTAACCTCCTTCATTATATCCATATCTTATATGCTTTATAATTTGATGATTCATTTAACCATTATAATAAACAGTCTGGAAGGAGGTAAATAAAGTGCATAAGACAAGGGAGGAAATGGGAACTTCAGTGAAGGGGGCTAATGGGGAGGTGATAACAAGTAGTAGTGATGTGAGAAGGAGGAGTGAGTATTTTGAAGGTTTGTTGAATGTGTTTGATGATAGAGTGGCAGATATAGGGTGTTTTGGTCAAGGTGGTGTGCAAAGTGAGAGGGTTAGGGAAAATGATTTGGTAAACAGAGAAGAGGTAGTAAAAGCTTTGCGGAAGATGAAAGCCGGCAAGGCAGCAGGTTTGGATGGTAATGCAGTGGAATTTATTAAAAAAGGGGGTGACTGTATTGTTGACTGGTTGGTAAGGTTACTTAATGTATGTATGATTCATGGTGAGGTGCCTGAGGATTGGCGGAATGCTTGCATAGTGCCATTGTACAAAGGCAAAGGGGATAAGAGTGAATGCTCAAATTACAGAGGTATAAGTTTGTTGAGTATTCCTGGTAAATTATATGGGAGGGTATTGATTGAGAGGGTGAAGGCATGTACAGAGCATCAGATTGGGGAAGAGCAGTGTGGTTTCAGAAGTGGTAGAGGATGTGTGGATCAGATGTTTACTTTGAAGAATGTGAGAAATACTTAGAAAAGCAAATGGATTTGTATGTAGCATTTATGGATCTGGAGAAGGCATATGATAGAGTTGATAGAGATGCCCTGTGGAAGGTATTAAGAATATATGGTGTGAGAGGCAAGTTGTTAGCAGTGAAATTGAAAAGTTTTTATCGAGGATGTAAGGCATGTGTACATGTAGGAAGAGAGGAAAGTGATTGGTTCTCAGTGAATGTAGGTTTGCGGCAGGGGTGTGTGATGTCTCCATGGTTGTTTAATTTGTTTATGGATGGGGTTGTTAGGGAGGTGAATGCAAGAGTTTTGGAAAGAGGGGCAAGTATGCAGTCTGTTGGGGATGAGAAAGCTTGGGAAGTGAGTCAGTTGTTGTTCGCTGATGATACAGCGCTGGTGGCTGATTCATGTGAGAAACTGCAGAAGCTGGTGACTGAGTTTGGTAAAGTGTGTGAAAGAAGAAAGTTAAGAGTAAATGTGAATAAGAGCAAGGTTATTAGGTACAGTAGGGTTGAGGGTCAAGTCAATTGAGAGGTAAGTTTGAACGGAGAAAAACTGGAGGAAGTAAAGTGTTTCAGATATCTGGGAGTGGATCTGGCAGCGGATGGAACCATGGAAGCGGAAGTAAATCATAGGGTGGGGGAGGGGGCGAAAATCCTGGGAGCCTTGAAGAATGTGTGGAAGTCGAGAACATTATCTCGGAAAGCAAAAATGGGTATGTTTGAAGGAATAGTGGTTCCAACAATGTTGTATGGTTGCAAGGCGTGGGCTATGGATAGGGTTGAGCGCAGGAGGGTGGATATGCTGGAAATGAGATGTTTGAGGACAATATGTGGTGTGAGGTGGTTTGATCGAGTAAGTAATGTAAGGGTAAGAGAGATGTGTGGAAATAAAAAGAGTGTGGTTGAGAGAGCAGAAGAGGGTGTTTTGAAATGGTTTGGGCACATGGAGAGAATGAAAGAGGAAAGATTGACCAAGAGGATATATGTGTCGGGGGTGGAGGGAACAAGGAGAAGTGGGAGACCAAATTGGAGGTGGAAAGATGGTGAAAAAGATTTTGAGTGATCGGGGCCTGAACATGCAGGAGGGTGAAAGGCAGGCAAGGAATAGAGTGAATTGGATCGATGTGGTATACCGGGGTTGACGTGCTGTCAATGGATTGAATCAGGGCATGTGAAGCGTCTGGGGTAAACCGTGGAAAGTTCTGTGGGGCCTGGATGTGGAAAGGGAGCTGTGGTTTCACGCATTATTGCATGACAGCTGGAGACTGAGTGTGAACGAATGGGGCCTTTGTTGTCTTTTCCTGGCGCTGCCTCACGCACATGAGGGGGGAGGGGGATGTAATTCCGTGTGTGGCGGGGTGGCGATGGGGGTGAGTAGGGGCAGACAGTGTGAACTGTGTGCATATGTGTATATGTGTGTGTATATATGTGTGTACGTTGGGATGTGTATGTTTGCATGTGTGTGTGTGTGCATGTGTGTGGGGGTGGGTTGGGCCATTTCTTTCGTCTGTTTCCTTGCGCTACCTCGCAGGCGCGGGAGACAGCGACAAAGCAAAATGAAAAAAAAAAATATTGATAAGTCACTTGCTGGTTTCTGATATCTACTTGGTCGTGAAATTTCAAGTATAACTGGTCTTAAAATGTTTACCATTTGGATATTCTTTACATACCAACTGCCTTCATAAACAACTGATTCATTGAAAAAATGGAGCCTTCAGTTTACTTTGCTATTACAAAACTTATTTTCCCACCTTTTCCTGGGTATTACACTACCTCAAGAAAATAACAGATTACAGGTGATAACCTCTAATTCATAAGCTAAATAAGTATAGCACAATATGTGCTAGAAACCAACAAAGAACATGGACTCATTTGTTTGTTCACATATATGAGAGAATGGCATTCCTAAGATTCCTTCACCAATCAAAATGTACCTTTTTTTTAACAGCATGGTTTTTTTTTAATCCATTTGCAGGTACCAGTGATCAGAACAGATAACCATCTACTAAGAAAATTATTTAGGACCCATATTCTAGTTCAAAGAAGCATTTAGGACAACAGAGACTATCTTGTAAAGAGGACATATTAAGATGGTGTCTAATAAAGCACCAATAAGGCTGTTGTGTAATAAGAACTGGACTTGATAATCTTTGTTTCATAAACAGACTGTGAAATTACCTCCCCAGTATAGTAATGGAACTTTGTATACAAAAAGGAATTAAGCATCGTTTAGCACCCTGATTAATAAGTTTGGCAAAAATGAATGAACTAAAACAGCCTGCAGAGTCAATCTGTTATCCAACTGAAAAGAGTATAATACCTCTAATAGCTTTCCTCCTATACCATCAATTCATAACACCTTCTACAAAGCTTTTCTATCAACTCTTACATATGCTTTCTCTAGATCCATTAATGTCACATATAAATTCTGTTTAAGTATTTCTCACAAAAATTTTTAATAGCAAATACCTGATACACATCTGCCACACCAGAAACAACATTATTCCTCCCACTCTGAAATTTGAGTACTTACTCTTGTACCCTTTGCCATTCATATAATGGCACTAAAAACATTTTTCCGATGTTTATTAATTTATTTACATTTACCCCAGGACCAATTATTATGAAAGGGTCCTAGAGTTACCCAAGACCTCTTTCTAAAGGCTCCTCCAGCCCAAGACTGTTATGCTTCCAGTAGCAGGGAAATGTAAACTCCTTTGGAGTGAGGGGTTCTTTGATGGGACTACTTTCAATGATACAGCTTCAAC
This sequence comes from Panulirus ornatus, assembly GCF_036320965.1. NCBI lineage: Eukaryota > Metazoa > Arthropoda > Malacostraca > Decapoda > Palinuridae > Panulirus > Panulirus ornatus. Next base: position 2,084,226 of record NC_092238.1, read on the forward strand.
AAAGATGACTTTTCACTAATGGTGTAACCTCAAGCAGACTGGGTACAGTAACACCTTCCACTGTTCATGACAGCAGATGTGAGCAAATGAGGTCCATTCCTTCATCTGTTCCTGACACTCCCTCACTAACATGGGTAATGCTAAGAGTTGGTATATTTATGAGAAATAAAAATATAATTTCATTCTTTCATAGTTGATCACTTTCCTGCATTAGCAAGGTAGCACCAGGAGCTGAAAATGAAATGGTTTCATTTGCTCACATCCATTCCCTAACTTTCATGTATAATGCATTGAAACCACAGCCTCCTATCCACAACCAGGTCAACCACAGATCTTACCCCAGCTACTTTACCTGCCTGGGTTCAGTTCAGTAACATCATGTCATCCTCTGTATACCTTATTGCTCCAATTCATTTCATCCCTTGCACACCGTCCTGCATGTTCAGGCCCCTAGCACTCAATCACTGTTTCTCCCCATCCATCCATTTCCAATTTGGTCTTCCTCTTCTCCTTGTCTCCTCCACATATGACACATAAATCCTCTTTGACAATCTTTCCCCACTCATTCTCTCCATATGTTCTATCCATTTCAGCACACCTGACATTACTAGACTGTTTGCAAGAGGTTACACTGCAAGGATGAATCATCATAGTAAAACCTCTTTAACTTCTCACTCCACAGGAATCCATTCTTTCCCTGCTACTGACTGTAGTGCAGCCATGAAGCTGCAGGATGCCTTGAAGGGGTCCTGGGTTTACATATCAATAAAAATTTATACCTAACTGCCTCTTCCACCCAATCAAGGTGTAAGTATATATGTGTTGCAGTGCCAGTTTAGTTACCTTAAAAATAAATATTGTCAAATGGTGTACCTGTCAGATTAAAGTGTTTCTCACCACTGATTACATTTTCTTAAAACATTTTTGTTCACCCCCTTATGTACATTTCCTGAAGTGTACAATTTTTTCACTTATTTTGGAGCAAAAATAAGAGCAAAAAATGTATAGTGCACCATAATGCTACTAAGTAAATCTTTTTTTTGTAAATATTCTGAGCATAACCATGTCCCAAAAAAGGGGGTCTGAAGCATAGCCAAAAAGTTTGCATATTCCTTAAACAACATGTAGGGTTAAATGACATGAAAAATTGAATTAAATTAGAACGAAATGTTCAAAACATAAGGAGTAAAAAACAATTCTTTACTAAGTTATCCTGTCAGTAACTCACACCTTTAAACATTTTCAAAATTTGAGAAACCTAGTGAAATGAGCTTTTATAAACTGTTTTACAGATTGTAGTCCTAAATTTGAAAACCAAGGTATGTTGACATGCTTTCAAAATAATTTAAATAAAAGAAAAAGTATAAATCATAAAATGACAAAAAATTTTTGGTACTAAAATCAACAAACAAAACTCTTAAAATGTATTTTGGAGAAAAACACAATATTTACAGTAAAATATGCAATGTGGCAAAATTAATTTCAAATACATCAACAGCTTTTAAATGTTGCTCTACCTCAGGTTAAAGCTTCATGAAAAAGTGTACTGACAATAAGTAAGAAGCTAAATAGCACCACAGCAAAAGACAAAAGGAAATAGGCAGTACATTCAAATGCCTCTGTAAAGGCTAGTATTCTTTACACACTCATCATAATAAATATGCATTTGTTTCATGTAATTAATCTCACTGCATTACCACAGCAAACCTGTTTAGAAGTCATTAAAATATCAACTCAAAGACAGGGATAACACTCAAATGTTAAAATAATTTGCAGTAAGGATAGAAAGGCAATAAAACCTCTAAAAGTACACCCTTTTGAATTCAATATCTCGATGCATTCCAAAACTGTAATAATCTTGTACAATAACCATCCTACCATTAGATAATTTTGCCACATAAAAACATTCAGCCAGACTTATGTATACGAGGTACAAATAAATATGGCTAAAGCTTACGTGCTGAATAGTTTTGTTAGCTTAATAAATGTCATACTGTGTAATATCTAATTAAAAACAAATACTAAGTGCCCCACGCCAAAGCAAATGATAGCTGATTTAAGTACGTTTATTATCTCAGATGATATTGACTTTCCTACTTTTTTTAACTCATTACAATCATCCATTCTAACCTAATAATCACAAATGCAACTCCTCTTTGTCCTTCAATCTTTTGCAAGTACTACCCTGCTGTTGACATCATAAGGACCTTCAAATCAAAAATGATTTTTTTTTCTTTTTTTTTTGACTTGCCATGTAGTAGGTAGATAACTAGTCAAGGGATATTCTTGTCATCAAAATTGTAATAAACCTTATACAACCACTTGAGTATTCAGTTAAAGTGAATATTATAGTTTACATAATTTCAGGAGTATGGTAAATTCTTTTGTCCATTACAGGTTAAGTACATGTATTCATAAATATCTGAAATAAATGCATTTTGTGCAAACATTAAACAAGTGTCTGAAGGAGATAAATCTATGTGTTATCACGAAAGCTTCCAGTACAAGGAACTGGCTGTTTAGCTAAAAGTATAAGCCACTAAGTTTTATTCATTACACACAAGAAGTACTATATTAAGTGAAAATACAGCCTTACCAAAACCCATTACAAAATACACCCTCATAAAGCATCTTATAAAAGGCAATTAATATCACATCCATGTCACAACTATTTATAATATACCCTTAAGTTGATCACTTTAAATTTTCTGCTGCATACACAGCTATGATAATTAGCAGCCCTAAACCAGAAATCTACAATCAACCCATTCAAAACAACACTTTAATGGTATGTCACATGACCCAGTACAAAGAAATACATGCAAAAGCTTTACCTAAAATTTACCCACTCTCACTTTAATAACAACTGGGGTGCTCTCAGGAATTAATGAAATATAATGTCATGGGTCTATCATATATCAAAACTCCCCTTAGTAAGTATGTTCTGATTCATTTACTGACAATGCTTAAGAACATCCTCCAACATCTGAGATGCCATAAACATATCACCCCTTCCTGCGGCAGATGGTTATTAATACCAGAGTCTTGCCAAAGGGGTGAGATAAACTACAATATATCTAAATCTTGAACAAGCTGGATGAACTGTACAGCAGTGGGGAAAATTAACTGGAAAATTCTATAATCCAGCATTGCTAAAGTCCCAACCTTACCAACTTATGGAGGTTTACTCCATATTTCTGTGTTATTAAGCTGATACTACGGCATGCCTTCGAAACAAATGTATCTACACAATAATTCTAGAGAAACTAGCAGTAAGTATTACAGTTCCACAAGTAGTGGAATCATCTAAATTTTTAGAGCACCTCTTAACATGTAACATAAAATCTTAGTATATTGTGTGTTTTGCCTTATTTTGCAATGGGAAATTACAGTACACTGTCCAAACTAGTAAAGTTTTTTTCAGGTGTGGTTATAAACATGAGCAATGATAACTATAACCACAAACATAAACATGAGCAGTGATAATCATAACCTACTAACAGTTAAAGATCATGAGAAGTGTTACGAGATTACCTTGGCATCACATCTAGTGTAATGCTTAGTCTGTCATGTACAAACACCATTGTACTGTATTAACCTTCAGCCCATAAATATATAAACTGGATTTCTATTTATAATATGATAATTTATGATATACTCAGGGGTCTAATCTATTCAAGATCAATTATAGTGATAGGTGACAAGGTAACATCAAATGTGAGGAATCAACTGATGAGTAATGGCCAACCTCATGCTAAACTGCAATGTATCCCACCTGATCATAAGCTTTTATCTTCTTTCATTACAGCTAACAAAATATGATGATTCTTTTTGCATGACTCTTCTGACCAACTTTAAAAACAGCAAGAGGTCTTCAAATGTTGCTTTAAATCATGTTTCCCATTAAATACTTTTCCTGTTTTGTAGTCTCTGATTTCCATTTTTTGTTGAGAAATGTAAGCAGTCCATGCAAAACTATAAGAACTCCTTAAGTGTTTTTTCTTGCTTGTACAAACATAAAATACTCATGATGTTCCTCATACATAGGTATGAAAGTAGAGGTCTGGTAATCTGACCTCTACTCTACTACATCTTTGAGCTTTTTATGGCTAACTTTTATGAAAAACAACACAATGTCTACATATAAATCTGTAAACTAATTCACTCTACAAAATGCACATCACTGCAGTGGTAATATTTCTAGTCCCTTCCTCATAAATGCATTACTGCAAAGTAAAATTATCAAAATAATTTGTAAGAGGAAACTTCCTAAATCATCACTAGACAGTGTGATGGAATATTAAATGCCCTATAATGCCACTTATGACCATATTTAATATTACATGTGCCCTATCCTCCAATTTTTCCTTGTACTGCAAATCTATCATATACAGCTGATACGTTTAAATCCTACAAATGCATATCAGTGTAAGCTTTATATATGAAAGTAACGACTGCTTGTTACCTGGGTATTGAAACCACTGCTGGATTAGATATGAAAGTAAATTTATCTTTCTAAATTTAAATAAATGAAGTAACACCTGCATAGGCATGTCTCTTACTGATGCCCTGTTCAACACGCACAATTTGATGGAAGAAATCTGCCATGTGCCTAGAATTAAACCTTGGCTTTAAAACTGATACGTGAGTCCTAACCCAGTTGTCTTCATATGAAAACTTTCAATAGTATAACTTTGCAATGTACTCTTTTCTTAAAACTATGTATTCATAAATCTATATATCAAAAAATTATGAATAAAACCTCGGCTCAAGCCACAATCATATCATATGATAAAGATGTATGGTGAATGCTCAGCTTCTGCCATATATCTACTAAACAAATCATATGATGATGTTGAGTTCTCTTATAAAACAAAATTTGTTTCTCAAATAAAAATAATAGGTTAAAAACAATTATATCCAACAAAAGCACTGACTGCACACTCCTCACTACATTATAACTTTAGCCTTTTCTTAATATCTAAGCAGAAATTTATATACAAGCCATCAGCAAGCTTTTGCTTGACTTTTTTCTGAGGTTCATCAAAGAGTGTCACACCTTCCAGTCCCTTTTCCTCTAACTTGTCCCCTATTTCTACACTCTTACCACCAGTTCCAACTTCCTTGTCTGCTCCAACCTGCAAAAGAATTGGCGGGTGAGCAGCATCCTGTAAAAAATAAACAAAGTAAAACAATTACTAAAATAAATGTTTCTGACAGGAAAAAATACTGTATACAAAACTGAAACTACTAAAAACTGAAAAACACATCTGACACTAATTCCTACAAATAGGTAAAACTGTAGAGATACAATGTACATGTAATTACCATGATATTAAATGATAGTTATTACATAAGTGAAGTGAAAGACATGGTAATTACATGGATGGAGTATAAGATGTTATAAGTGATTGAGGCCAGAATATACCATGGACTGTGAGGCATACACAGGATACAGTGAACTGGATTGATATTGTATACAGAGCATATAAAGTGATTGGGATAAACCATAAAAAGGATTGTGGGGCCTGGTTATGCATAGGGAGCTCTGGTTTTGGTGCATTACACATGACAACTACAGTAATTGTGAATGAAGGCAGCCACTTCTTTTTTTATTAGTTCCTGGATACACATATTATGAGGTCTATAAGGAAAAGTTGAACACAAGAAAATATGAGGGAGATAAGTAAATGACAATCTCAAAGAAAGAATAACTTGGGGTCAAATTTTGTTGGAAACCATAAAGTGAAACATAAGGATGAATATAACCAAAAGAGTAATCAAAAGGAAAAATGGCATCTCTTGTTCTCTCTCAGGTGATCATTGCCAAATAAGGCTACTACCTAATACTATAAAAATGAATACAAGTACATACCCCACAGCACTGATGAACACAGAGAGCTAATTAGAAAATTCACCAGTTATGTTTTATGGTGAGAAGGCCATACTGCAACTTGAAGAAATATCTGGTGAATGAACCATTATGCTTGACAGTTTAACATCCAGCAGAAACAGCTTTTCGTCTTGAAATGAGAACATGCAACCATTTCTCCTTGCTTTTGTTAATAAGCAGGTAAGGGGTGTAGATAGTTTTTAAATAAGGCAGTAATCAAATTACAGATACTGTATTACTGTATAAAAACAATATGCTGAGAACTATCTATCTAAGCATTGCTAAGAGTAAACTCAGGTGCTACCTATATCTCAGTTATGCACAAGCATACTTGCCTAAAAATACCTATTTGTTATTTGTGATGAATACCAAAAAATTTTCTCAAGTGAAATCCATCAAACTTCTATTCATCTCTCTACCCAACTGTCTTACATAATTATCTTTACACAATTCTACACAATACATACTCATCCATGCTGACACCCTTCTCATTGACCACTTCTTCCTACTCTTCTAACTCTTACATACACACTTCACACTCATCCTTGTCAGCATCCACCTTGTCCTTACAATTTTACATATCCAACATTCTATTTCAATGACAACTTTCAACACTCATTATCTCTATAATGTATCCAACTCCACTACAAGTCCTTCACTATTTTCCTACAGGAAAATCAAGTTTTGTTCTCATATATCACAGCAAGCAGAAACATGCATTTCAAGAGCCTTTTGCCACAAATACAAACAGCAACTTTCTTTAAAACAACATGCCTACATTGCAAAACTCTCTCTGATATCTAAGCACCTCCTTAATCTTCGATAAAAGCTTTAAAAATTCTTTGAAATGCTTAACACAGTTAATCTTTATTAAACTTAACCATATTTTTTTTTAAACCCAATTTGTTTTTTTTTTATCACTTTCAGCATCAAATAAGGACTCACACAAACACCTGACAGGAAAAAATACTGTACACAAAATTGAAACTATTAAGGTTATATGCATTTAGGTTATATCTAGCATCAAAGATGACCTTATTTCACAAACACTTCCAAATTCCTTAGCGTTTAAAAATACTTGTGTCATTTTATTCACAAAAAATTTATCCATATGCAACAAATCAACTTTTCATTCCCCTCTTTCCTTGTCTTACTCCCTCATCAAGACTAATTGCAAAGAACTTAACTTGTACTTCAATCCACAAAAGCATGAGTCATTAGATATGTCACTAGTCTCACTTTTCCATTTGCCCTTACATATTTCTTCCTCTCACTATAAAAGACCATTCAGTACCTCTAACATCTTAATCATCCAAGAGTAATTATTTTAACTTTTATGGATTACCTCTACCAACACCTTGATATTTCCATTTACTTTACCCCTCAAATCCTTCAAGCAACAGCAAAACCATCACACCCATGACTGGTTCATCTAATTAGTAACCACACCTCCCACCTCCTTTAATCTTTAATACTTGCACTTCAACAAGGCTTTTTTTCACTTTTCAATTTAAGATTACAGCTTCTCCTCAAACACTGCTTCAATCTCTGCTAGGAATATAAAAGAGGATTTTGGCACAGGAGTGGAGGCATGTATCCCCCTCTTCTATCAATCCATGGTGCAACTATCCATGTTTTGAGGCAACTCAAGTAAAGGATGTGGTAAATTGGACTTGAAAGAAGTCTTCTTTCTTTGACTCATACTTTGCTTTCATTTCTGCCCAAAATCACAGCAACTAAGTTATCTGTGAAGCAAAATTTCTGTCTAAAGGAATTTCCTCTAAAAGCTTTCGTGCTACCTTTCCTTCATTTATCCCAACAATAGATTAGCCAACTCTCTTAACAAAAACGCAACTCAATATGGCTGTTTTTCCTTCTTGAACTCTAATTTGGTTGACTCTAAACATTCCATCATCTATCAAAACTCTTACTAATCATATGCTCTTCCTATTATCTCTGTAAGTCTAAAAAGCACTTCTCTCTGGACACAAGCAAGATGTATAGACCTAAAGGTATCCCTCTTCATGTTCCGAACTTGTACCTGTGCTTGCTTGTCTTTTCCACTTCCTTTTCAAGACAGCTGAGTCTTTATTCAGCCCAGCAATTTTTCCTTTAACTACAGCCAGGGAATATACATCAATAACTCTTGAATTGGCCACCTCTGTCTCTAGACAAAATAAAAAACATTAATGCTTGTAAATGCATCTCATACATTATATATAAATGCTACAGCCTCAACTTTTTACCATACAGTATTTGAAGAGATATGACACTCTTAAAAGATAACAGGTACTAGTGATGGAGACCCTCAGTTATCTATTTGTTTGTGGGAAAAAAAACTCACTATGTATGCCTGAAAGTACTGCTAAAGTACCTCATATGCCTGGCAGCAAAGAAGCATACAGTAAAGAGTACGTAGCAAAAATAAACAAAGTTCATCAGATTGGGATGTATGTCATTTCATCTAGTATCAAGTTTTGGTCAGTCAAAATAAAAACCTTATGAACATATACTTCATAGAATATTCGAGAGCATCCCACAGAGTGTGCTGAGGATATTAGAACTGCTGCAGGGAAAAGGTTAAAACAAACCTTTCCCTCATCATGGGAACATGCACTAGCACAGCTTATTCTGAGAAAAGGTGACTGTTCTAACCATACCAATTACCATCTAGTTGTCCTGACTTCTGCAATTAACAAATTCTTCAAATCTCTTCTTCTAAAATCCCATCACCTTTAAGTCCTTAATCCTTCCATTCTTCTCTCTGGTCAGCAGCATTGCCTTTACGAAGAGAAACCCATACTAATGTCTCTTCATCTCAAAGATACACCATAATTTTTAAGACAGGGTGTGGCAATGGTGTATCATCTCCAGGTTCCTTCTTTTTGGCTTTTCTCCCACTCTCTGTTTTCTCAAGTCTACCCTCCTTAATGGCCAGTCACTCTCCATAACTGATGAAATCACTCTCTGCCTCTTTCCCCACTAACATTGGTGACCCTCAGGGTTTTGTCCTGCTTCCTACATATTTCTTCTTTCCTATCTGTCTTCAACAGATCATCAATTGCACTTATACAATGATGACTGAACACTTCATTCTTTACTTCTTTCAAATCCCATCCATCTTCTCTTACTTGGTTAATATCCCATCTCATCACAAATGTTTCACTATATTCAGATTTGGACAGAATTAGATGATGGGAAGTCACAACAAAATTAATTTCAATGCCTCTCCTCTAAACATAACTTCTTTCAGTTATCCTTTCCAGACCTCTTCAAAACTTTCCCACATCCTTTAATGGCTCTGTAATTCCACCAGTCAACACAATAAACATACTTGGTATCACAGTAACATCTATCTTGGAAATCCTATACCACACAAACAACTTAGTCTGCTTAATGAAACCTGGAGAATTCTACAGCATCACTGTTTGAAGAAACACGTTATCATGAAAGTCGATCCTTGTGCAGCTGATCTATATTCAAAACTATAGAGAGAAGTAGCCGTGATGATGGGGTCACATGCATTTAATAACCCTGATGTATAATTCTACCTTCCCAAAATTCTGGCTTTCATGATCTTATTTGTTCCTCTTACCTTAACCCATTTTCAAGCCTGAATACTTGTATTAATTACCCCTAAGATATCTTGAAAAAATAATGTGAATATTCATTATTCATTTACAGTAATTTTCATCTTCTTTTCACTGATTTCTATATTTGCAGTTTTCTAAGAAATGCAGTTGTTCAATGCAACACACTAACATATTATGGATGAGAAATGTGACGTTTCTTCATGTTCGTCTTGCTCCCCTCATATTCACATAAACACACCTCAAGCTGCTAACTTTAGGGAAATACTTCAGTGAGTACTTACTATTCTAAAGCATTTTCCATTAGCATGTTTTCCATTTTGAAAATTCAATTAATTTAGCCGTTATTTAATCTTTCTTTCTTTCTTTCAAACTATTCGCCATTTCCCGCGTTAGCGAGGTAGCGTTAAGAACAGAGGACTGGGCCTTGGAGGGAATATCCTCACCTGGCCCCCTTCTCTGTTCCTTGTTTTGGAAAATTAAAAAACGAGAGGGGAAGATTTCCAGCCCCCCGCTCCCTCCCCTTTTAGTCGCCTTCTACGACATGCAGGGAATACATGGGAAGTATTCTTTCTCCCCTATCCCCGTTATTTAATACAATATCTAATTGTAGAAATCATGATTTCTATGAGGAGAGAATAAGCCAGGCCCATTGTATCCTCACAAATAGAAGTGAGGTTATAAGACTCTTCTATTGTATGGAAAGTAATGCTACACCAATACAGCTTGTGATATATATCTTATCACATACTGCCAAGCCAATTATACATACATACTTATCATAAATACTACAGTATAAATAATATCTACATCTTTAGTTTTTTAATGATTTTGAATACATTCTAAAATATACACAGAAACAATATCAACGGTAAAGAAACTTAAAATATATCATTAAAACAATGCAAGGACACAAAGTTCACAAATATTCACCGACAACCAATAAGGGTCAAAACCTTAAAACTGAGAAGCTTACAAACTAGTACCTGTACTATCTATCTTTTAACTCTGAAACTACTTACACAAAGATTGGATACCTACACCCATGCAATTAATTCATATTCATCCCATACCTGAATGAAATAGTCACTTTAACCTATACTAACTGGTTTATCAATAACACTGGTCAACAACTAATTTTCATCATCACTCATAGTTTGTGGTGAAGTTGATGTAGTTTTGGACGCTGATTTTGAAAATGCAATCCGTTTTCTTGTATCACGTCTACTTTTCAAGAGAGATTTGGCACTGCTGAAAGATAAAGCTGAACTTTTAGCATCTCGTTAAAAAGAAAAATGTCTGCTCAAGATGGACACTTGCATAACTTATTTTAGGAAAAGATGTCAGACTCTTACTTCTTATTTTTCTATGAATGGGCTGCTCTGTTTCTGCAACAACAATGACCCATTATTCCACAGCTTATTCCAAGAGCATGATCTCTCTCAATGGTGCTTGTTCATCAAACCATCTAAGAGAAATATGAAAGTGGTGCTGCTCTACAATGGAAACAAGAAACCCTCCATTCCTGTAGGGCATTCAGTTCACATGAAAGCATGTTATGAGAACATGCAAGCACTCCTAATGCCATAAAATACAAAAATTATAACTGGAAAATATGTGGGGACTTGAAAGTGATCAGCAGGATGATGGGAATGCATTTAGGATTCACGAAATGCTCCTGTCTTTTATGCCTCTGGGATAGTTGAGCAACTTCCAGGCCTGGACTGGCCTCAATGAAGATCATACGAGCCAGGAACTTTGAATGTCCAGGATACGCCTCTAGTTGATCCACAAAATGTTTTTCTTCCCCCACTCCACATAAAGCTTGTCCTTAAGAGGCAATTTGTGAAAACACTAGCCAAGAGAAACTTGAAAGGATTCGAGTATGTGGTGGAAAAAGTTCCGAAGATCATCGAGGCCAAGTTTAAAGAAGGCATCTTCATCGGTCCACAGATAAAGGAACTCCTGAAAGACCACAATTTCAGCACACATCTTGGTGAATTGGAGCTGAAGGCCTAAAACTTTTTCAGGTGGCCATGTGAAAATTTCTTGGGAAACATAAGATCTCCACATTCTGCTATGGGATGTAAACGTTTTTCTGGAGAACCTTGGAGCAATGTCTCATGAACAAGAATGCTTCCATCAGGATATCAGTGCATTGGAGCATAAATACCAGGGTTTCTGGAATGAAGGAATGCTTGCAGATTACCGCTGGATGTTATACAGGGATGAACCTGAGTCAGAGCACCATAAGAGGTCAAAGCTCAGCACTTTTAGCTTATGAAGAGCACCACAGAAGGTTAAAAGCTCAATGTTTTTAGCATGTTCTTCTGGATGGTATCTTCTCTGTATACCTTCCACTTAGGAATTTTGAATTTCTGCAATAAAAAGTGAACTGGTACAAATCTTATATTTTTACCTTTGCCCATGTATCATGTAGCTGCAGTTGAACTGAAAAAGTATGCATTTGTAGAAGGAAAATGAGACATGTTGTACTGAAATGGACTAAAAATTCGTAATCTGCATCAGAAATAGGGCTGGAAAAGTTACACTGCATCCATGATACGAAAAAAAAAAATTCAATTTTGTTGACCAGTGTAATCATTCACTCTGCATATCAAGCTCAATTATCAAGTATATGTATCCATATGACCTTCCACCTTACAAACATAATACCTTTACAGCAAAGACCTGAAAATAATGCTCCTGGTATCCTTATCTGAAATATTCTCATCCTTTTAAAGTTTACTCATTAAATCTGTCCACTTCTTTCCCTTATACTTTCCATTGTGCCACCACAAATCTTTATTAATCTCTTTTTTCCAGTCCATTATACATAGATATAACATTACAGTCAACACACATTTCTCATACCTACATCTACTTGATTTGGACTCAACCACAGAAGTTAGCCATCTCTGCTAACCATTCTTCACCCATTCACACCTATAAACTTGTTTCACACTTTCAAATAATTTGTAACAAATACGTCAACTTATATAATTCTATCTATACATTATTTTCTAAATCCCAAAAGTCATCTTTGCTGATCATCACTACCAAACAAGATAATACCACTTTTATTCAAACTTACTATTAAAATCCTCTTTCAAAACACATCACCAAAGCAACTTTCTATTCAACCTACCTTTTTTATTTCAACTAACAAAACACTTTCATCAACAAAAAAATTCTGATAGCTTAGCTACCATTCAGGTCCAACAAAATCCAGCTCTTCCAAAACCATAAAAACTCTGATTCTGCACCAAGCTAATTCTACTGAAGAAACTTGGCAATTATAGTGAAGGTAAAGCAATTAGCAACCTGAAACTGTTAAGCATATTTATCTTTCTTTTATTGCTATGTACAAAAATCTGTTTGGAAACGATGAAGTCTAACCAATTCCTTTTACCTTACATCATAACACTTTATAGTCTTAGCTCTATACTTAGTTTTTCTTGAATCACTATTAACCAGGTAGCTAACAGATGCTTCCAAATTCCCCTTAAAGTATTCATGCTCTGCTGTATGCTCTGCATCATCTACTCAAATACGTGTTAAACACCTCATTCTTTTTAAGATCATTGTTACAATGTACAACTATGGCAAGGCTTGATCACCTTACTGAAAAGACATTGCACATTATAATCAATAAAAAAAATTTCTTACTACAAAGTTGTATCATTCATTAACAGTGCTTTACATAAACTATGACCATAGCATACTTTTCAATATCTCATGTCTGAAGCTTTGGTAACATTCATAAAAACTTGAAAGCATACTGAAGCATTTACATGTTCCAAGTCGATAGCCCATAAGCATTTGTGCAAAGCACACTACAGCATTAGTCTAGGTCCAAATTCTTATCCACAACATGAAATGAGAACCATCACCAGCATTAAAATACATCACAGAGCATTTAAGAGCATAGCAGTTCTTACAGACACATGAAATACATGCAGTACTCACAGCAAGATAATCCTCAAAGATTTGTTTTGCAGTGTCTTCAAGTTCCTTAAACCTAGCTTTGTACTTTTCACACTCCAAATAAAAGTCAATGTATTTTGTGAATTCTCCTTCTTCCCCCTCTGACTCCATTTCCAGCAGGAATGCTCGAAACGCTTCAACACCATCAGGATCCTGGCACAAGATAATATACTTTGCTCATATAGATGTTAAAAAACAAGAAAAATATTTTATTAGAGGTAATGATATAACATTCAATATTGGTAAAGGTATCATCTTAATTTTCATTTCCATCTACATTTGGGGCCTCAAGTACATACAGCCTGACCTAACCCATCTTTAGCTTTGGTCCAATGTGAACATACATATTCAAACTATTAAATATAATACTAATCTTTCACAATGAACTCTATGCTGATTACTCAGTGAGACTAACATCCACTCTCTCATAAAAGATCTCTCCACTGCATACAATTAAAAATAATTCCACAGACTTCATCTGAAATGTAATACCACTAGGCCTAACCATTCCAATTTATTTCAATAAACCTGTGCACCTTTTTCACAATTAATTCTTCTCACACCTTCACCTATACTACTGCAAGCTATCTTTACAAACCTGTCCTACGTTGCTATCAAAGACTCTCACCCATGAAAACTTACTACCAAATATCTTTCTCATGTCTATCTACCTACCCATCTATAACTCTGATGCCTGGTCCCTCTAGGAACTATCCCATTAAGGGGGTGGCCATGGAAAAATAGTCTCCACTTATCCCGGTCCTTACATGCCTCCCTTGCATGCACCGTTCTAAACATTCTTCCAACATTTCTCTCCCTTGAGTACTCTTCCAATTTTTCTTCATGTCACTGGTGGTCCTCCTTTCACACAAACCCCTTTCACTGTGCTATCATACTCTCTCCTTGTACACTCCACATCTTGACTTCTTTCCCCATGCCTATACACCTAAAAGAATTATGTTTCACCCACTACATCAACAATGCATTCCCTGCCAAACCAAATCTCTCATACACCCCTCATTTCTTCTTCATTCTATCTACTCATACCACAAGCTCCTCTCAAACATATAATTTCCACAGCCTGGATTCTTGACCTGTGACTAATTGCATACCCATGTTTTGGCTGCACAGATCGGGGATAGGAGGACTATGTTTTCCCTTTAACCCTTCTTCACTTCCATACTTACACCTCTACTCTTATTAACTCTATTAAGGGACCAAATGACTCTTCTACCCTGTACTGCTCTCTCTTGTCTCTCCTTCTATATCACCAAACCTACCCAAGATAGCTTCTAAATACTTAAATTCTCAAATCTCTTCCAGTCTTTCTTCCCCAATATCTATAACACGGTACACTTCCTTCTTTCATTCTATAGGGTTTTGCAAAATTTATACTTTCAATTTGTTTCCTTTCAAACACCATTAACTTACTTTTACTCATATCTACCCTAAATCACCTATGCTTACACACATCATAAAACATACAAACTTCTGAAACTTCTCTTCACTCTCAGTAAACTGCACAGTATCATCCGCAAACAGGCTTGTCACAAGCCACCATACCTCACAACCACACCCCATCTCTGCACACCCTTTCCCTAGTTTTGCTTTCACCTCTCTTATTACTCCATGGGTGATATCACCCACCCCTGCTTCACACCCACATGTATACCAAAACTTTCGCTCAACTCCATTTCTTACAAATATCATAAACATTATACTTAAGTGTTTAAATGGTTAGGACATATGGAAAGAATGAGTGTGGAAATGATGACAAAGAGGATATATGTGTCAGAGGTGGAGGGAACAATAAGGAGGTGGAAGGATGGAGCAAAAAAGATTTTGAGTGATTGAGGCCTGAACATACAGGAGGGTGAGAGGTGTGCAAGGAATAGAGTGAATTAGAATGATGTGGTATACAGGGGTCGATGTGCTGTCAATGAACTGAACCAAGGCATGTCAAGCATATGGGGTAAACCTTGGAAAGGTCTGTGGGGCCTGGATGTGGGGATAGGGAGCTGTGGTTTTGGTGCAATGCACATGACAGCTAGAGACTGAGTGTGAACGAATGTGGCCTTTTTTGTCTTTTCCTGGCGCTACCTCGCAGAAGGTGGGGATGAGGGTGGGATGCTATTCCCTGTGTGGTGGGGTAGTGGCAGGAATTGATGAAGGCAATTAAGTATGAACAAGTACATGCGTATATATGTATATGTTTGTGTATGTTTATGTATGCATATGTTGGTATGTTATGTATATGAGTGGATGGGTCATTCTTCGTCTGTTTCCTGATGCTACCTCACTGATGCGGGACACATCGATTAAGTATAATACAAAAAATAATAATGTATGTGTATGTGCGTGTATGTATATATGTGTATAATGAGTGGATGGATCTTCTTCATCTGTTTCTTGGCACTACCTGGGTATCTGAAGGGTTAGTGACAAGTGTATAGCATATAACCATTTCAGTGGTTTTCAAGTTGCACTCCTCTGACCTGGGTAGCTGTCTTTTCTTTCTGCCTCATCCACATGTGGACTACTGCCATTCTGTCCACAAGCATACAATTTCTTGTCACACACTTGACAAAACTTTATCCACAGCTCAGTCTTCATAACACTAGCCTAAACTTTTGGGAAAATGGTAGGGGCAACAGATAGAAATAAAAGGTATGGACATTATGTAGGAGCATTAGGTACAAGTAATGGACAGAATCATTAGATGGGAGCATTAGGTAGAAGTAGTAAGTTGGAACGATAGGGAGACACGTTAAGCAGTTGTGGTCAGTAGGAACATTAGGGTCTCTGGAAATACTGCACTAGAATTGCCCCCTGCCTGTTGCCTTTCAAGTGTAAGGCACTAAAGTATAAGAAGTGGCACTGAAGTTCACCAGGGGCTGTCCAAGGCAAAAGTGATGGAAATTCTTTTGCTGGGAATATGGGGGTCGAGAAGGCAAGAAAACTGTCTGCTGACAATAAGGATCTGGTGGCAGACATACAGCAAAGATAACTACTTACAGATAATAGAGCATTTATAGAAGAGCTCCATTTCTCTAACTGTACTTTTGTTGGTGCCTTTTTCTTCTCAGGTTTCGGCTTTTCCTTTTCAGCCTTCGAATTTTCTGGTTTTGGCTTCTCAGCCTTCTCTGTTGAACTCATGGCTGCTGTGATAAATCAACACCTGCAGAATGGATATGCAATGTTAATCTTTACCATGCAAACAGTACACCAGTCTTATATACAGTATATGGCACACAGTAAATCAGTCTTTTACCACAGCTTATCTTGGCCAATGACAGTTACCCCATGCTTTTCATAAACATTTTTTTCTCTGAGAAACTTGAGCTAAAAGCACACATCACTGGTAAGATTATGTGGTCCATTTGCATACTGTGTATAAAACAAGGTATTTTCAACAATAACATACACAATACCATACATATATGCATAGCTTTCAAAATTTCTGATAAATAGTCATAATCCATAATTCTAAAATAAGACATATATACCTAATAATTTTTAATCATCAAAGTTCACTCCATTCAGTAACTAAAAATAGCTACAGAATAAAGATAACTAAATAGATACTGTAATTCTGAATCATAAATTAGCAATGCTGTAAAATCAATGCACAAGATACCTCTATTATGGCTTATTACTAAATCACAACAACCATAATAAGCAAGGTGGGACTAAACTGAGCATGTATCAAAATACCAGAAATATACTCTGATAAATTTTCATAAATCCAAATAAGCCTAAATAACAACTTGAAAAATACTTCACGCAAAGAAATGAATGACAACATTCAAACCAAATTAGAGAAGAAAAAATCTTTGTAATCATAATGGACATTTTCCTCACACCATTTCAAATGCTTTTCTATAATTCTGGTAAATACCTATCCTTCTGAAACAAACACTGGGGTGAGGCAGGACTGCATGATATCACCTCGGGTTTTCAATAGATAAGTGGATGTGGCAGTGAAAGACATGGGCCCTGGCTATAACTGCTAAATTATCCAAAATGGCACCATGGCATGCACTTACCATGATTGCTCAATAACATTCTCAAAATTCAACATGAAAAGCAAAATACTGCTATCATCACAATCATTTCAGATAGCAGACCAGTGCACTACTGTAGGTGTATTTCCATGGTCTCTCCATTCTACTGGTATTTTTTCCTTTATTTTTCATACACATTCGTCACTTCCCACATTAGCAAGGTAGTGTCAAGAACAGATGGCTGAGCCTTAGGGAGAAAAATCCTCATTTGGTCCCCTTCTCTGTTCTTTCTTTAGGAAAAATAAAACAGGAGGGGAGGACTTCCAGTGCCCTGTTCCCACTCCCTTTAGCTGCCTTCTACAATGCACAGGGAATATGTGGGCAGTATTCTTTCTTCCCAACACCACCACTAACAAGGATAAAGTTGTAATTTGGTGTTTAAGAAGTGGATATCATTCCAAGTGTTTAATGCAGCAATTAGTAAAAAACAGAAAGGACTAGTGGAATTCTTTTGTACCCTACCAAAATCAAACTAAACAAATCAAGCATAAATTTGAACATGCTTAACTGAACAACAATCACTTCATTAATATGACACTCCAAATAATGTTCTGCCACTACACTTCTATTCTCTAAATGCTACACTACCAATGCATCATGGTGAGAGCTAAATGGACATATTACCACTATTCTATACCAATATTTTGAAAGAAGATTTACAAGTACTCTATTGATATAAAATCTATTGGTCTCCCTAATCACAGAAATACAAAAACATTCAAGCAGAACCTAGCTGTTATGACACCTGGTGAATATTGCATGTTGTTGTGGCCCCTGGTTAATCTGAACCTATTCACAACAGCATTCCTAGAAATATATCTCCATAAGTTTGTCATACAACTAATCAGAACAAAGTTTTCTAAACAATACACAACTTAACTTGAAAACACATTTACACGTGCTATTCTGTCTTTGACTTAAATGCTCTGCCACCAAGAATACAAGGTACTTAGAAAGTGCTGTCAGGTATTCTTAATGAAATCTATGGTATTTTGGAAACATGTTCGTCTTAAGTATGATTAATAAGGGTTTTTATCACTAATATCCATTATCTTGTAAGAGTGTCACGGCTTCATCACAAAATATGAGGGTGCATATCTCTGACGGGCCTCCTTGACATTTCCATATAGACTGACTAGCATATGAAAAAAACTAAATCCGTAGACCCCAGTAATAATGCATGTGGAAGCAGCCAATGAAAGAATTAAAACTGTGTGCACCCCAGCCACAGAGAGCAAAGAAGAAAGTAACAAAGCCTATAAGTCCTACAAGCAGTGAATGGGTTAATAAACTAAATGGTGTGGCATCACAGCATAGGAACGGAGATCACAAAATAAATCACTCAGTAATCAATTCCTTACATAAACAAATTTCATTAATCAACTGGGTCCCCACTATCATAGACATACTTTACCAACCCTAATACAATCATCTTGCACTCCTGTACATGAGAAAATTTCTGTGTTTGCAAAATACCAATTATTTATGAATTTGACAATGATGGATTCTTTTCAAACATTTTCTCCATAAGTTTCCAGTTATTCACTGTAATATCAATAGAGACTTTTCAAACTTCTCAAAACTCAACATTATTCTTTTCCCAAGGTCGAATAGTGAGTCTAACATTCATGTTGAAAATCACATCAACGAATTTGTTACATCTGGCAGAGGCCAATTCTAACTGAAGAATGTTTGTCTTTTGGGATTGGTAATCTCAGGTAATACATTTATTCTTTAACAAGACACAAAATACAAACCACCTATCCTTTCAAGTGATCACTGCACGTGGAACATAATGTTACCAACGTTATCAATGTTAAGGTGATCAATGAACTCAGCAGATCTACACGTCCCAATTACAGAATAAACAACAGCCTTAATTAAAAAGCTACCTTCAGAACTTAATAAAAAGCTTGTCGTCTACTACGGTTATTATCATATGATCTAGTGTAAAGCTGGTGGCACATCCTTGCAAGACTAAGGTGATGGAGGTGGGGGAGGAGTCTTGACCCAAGGCCAAGACATGTCCACCTCTGGCCTGTCGCGTACATACCAGAGGATAACTAACACCAACACTGTTATCATACAGGAAAATGAGCCCCGGAAGTGCTTACCGTACCATGCACGACACTATGGTCTGCACCAGGGGCAGATACACCGCCTGTTAGCTCGTGCTCGCCTCAGGTAACCATCCACCCATAAGGAAGTCTATCAATACAAAGTGGAATTTGTTGACGATACTTCATGAGTTGGTCCTCATGAGCGATAGGGACAGCTGGAGCAGCACTTAGCGCAAACATCCTAGCAGAAATGTATTTCTTCTCATTAATGTAACTAACATGTTCAGAAGTCTATTTCTATATTGTTGAAGGGTTTTTATATGCCAGCTGATACACAGCAAAGATTTTCAAACCAACGGCCGCGAAATTAGATGAAAAGCGCTAGGTAGTGTGCTTTTCGAATTTCCAGTGGATTGACAACGTAAGTATAAAATGAATTGTATCCACGAAAACTTGCCATAGACAAGTAACTTTTGACGACAAACATTTTGGTTTTAACTTTGTTAACGTTCCAACTTCAGGGAACAGCACAGAAAATATATGGTTTAAGACAATGGGTACACCTCTGTGGATAATATAATAGATACCGAAAATGTTTCACACATTACTGAAAAATCATCTCTCTGAAAAAACAAAGAATTATAACTTATAAGATAGTGACCCATTGCTTCAAGAATAACTACATAACTCAGGCATTGGACGTCGTTGTTACCATAGTAACAGTTTAGCAAATAGGATAAACTGTACTCAAATTGTGGTTTGCAGTCTAGAAATGCCACATTGATTTGCCTTAGTACTTCATTGATTCTCCTTGTTTCCTCTTTTCTGTTTTCAGATCTGGGTGTAAGATACTAAGCTCTGAAACATATGTAATACTCAGGATATTCTCAAAGAGGAAAATGTAACAGCGTAATATATCTTCTGCATGCAGAGAAAAATTGTGTAAAACCTACAATGCATTTCGTTTACATGAAATTGCCTTAGATCTTCGCAAAGGTCTTTCATGTAACTTCTGTTTACGATGCATGATACTTAAATTAATTATATAGACCAACAGGAAGATTTCGCCCAAATGATGATGGAAACGAAAGAAAAAATAAAAGTGTTAAATATGATTCTATTCACTAGACCCCCAGTGTGGTCCACAACATCCAACAGCAAGACTCTTTTAGGCATCTCATGCACAGTGAATGCCATGTTAGCCCCTGCTATGAGCCTTGATGGCTTACTTGGCTTTAATATGTCAAATAATTCCGTGGACTTTTGTCAACATATGACAAAATTGCAGAGAAAAATGTCAAAATTGCAGGTAAAACTATAGCCACTTAAAGTTACATGCTACATTTCAACAATTACTGAGGTGAACTGCAATGCTGAAATTATGATTATAAATTGAAATTTTTACTTTAAGTACATATATGGATTGCTTAATTCTGTATACATATAACTATGTCCATTCTTTAAGCTGTTTCCCCACAAAATAAATGATAATAAACAAATCTAGCTACGCCAATGGCTTACGTGGCCTCCGACAAAGTGAGGTGAACATGTATTCTAGAAACCAGGATTTTATTTGCTACTATAACACGCTGCTAGTATGTTATCTTAATGTGTTGACGTCCTGTCATGCTCTCGCAATATGTCAATTCTTAGATCTATTTCTTTCTTTCTTTCTTGTAGTTAGGTTTGTGAAGTGGTTATTGATGCCATCACTTATATCCGAGAGCGAGGCACTTAGCCCTTGACCCAGCCGGCGCCCAGGTCGCTTTAACTGCTTCCGTCCTGTATTGTCTAATCTGGTAGAAAGGCGTGCCCTCGGCCACCCTCAGCCTACACCAGGCTCCAGAGGAACCAGCCGGAAGTAGCCTGGTCAAGGCAGACAGCAGTCGTTCCTGAGGGGTAAATATTGTCGCCGCTGGCGCCGAGGGGCACCGCGCCAGACAACTGTCGGGTCTCTAGCTCGCCCTACCTCTTCTTAGTTCCTCTGGTCCTGGTCATCAGTGTCGTGTTTCTGTGGCATTGGTCCCACAGGCGTATCTAGGAAATGGTGGAAGGGGAAAGGAGGGCGGCAAACTATGGATAAGCCCAAGTAATGATGAAAAGCACAAAAGCAAGTGTTAAATAAATGAACATTGGGAGTCAGAGAACTTAGCCCTTTTTAGGAGTTCCAGATGTTAAAATAGATCATTTATATTAATCAAATTCTATTTAAATGAAGTAAAAGTTGTATACAAGTATGTGAATTACGAAACTAGCAACTATTTTCTAGTAAAACTAAATCAGCGACATTTGGTAACATAAACAAATGGTTACAACAATCAATGGAGTTGTGTTCGATGAGACAAAATATATTTTTGTATACTGTACAGCGAGGGTGGACACACCCTCACCCCCCCCCCCGCCCCCACCCCCAGAGGATACGACCCTTTCTAGTCTTGACTGTCTGTCCGTGGCTCTGGTAGTCACCTCCCCCACCAAAGTTTTAAGTCTCACTTAGGTGCGTGTGGTAGGTAGAGGCTTGTGTTTATGTTCCACCTCAGGTCGTCCTCTGGTGCAAGCAGGTCGTCCTTTGGCCCACGTCGTGCTCTGGTCTGCGTCGTCCTCTGGCCCATGTCGTCCTCTGGTGCACTATCCCAATTTCCTAATCTGTACAGTATAGTAAAGAAGATTCCCTCTCACCCAACACTATAGATGAATACAGGATAGTAATCCTACAAACATGACAAACATTCTGATCTCATTACAGGCGCCAGGTACTCTCGGGAAGAGTGACTTTACCCGCTACTCTGTAAAGAATAGGAAGTTGAAACGCATATTGTATTGTCATTCGTAAACAAAGTTAGTAACCGATAATCGGTATCAAGAGAGAATTTGTCTGGATATGTTTTAAATGAATTCATAGTCTTGGCCCCGACGGTATGAAAGGTTGTTCTGTTGTTCTATAACTGTACAGATGAGATCTCTGCCCTGTTTATGATGGATCTTCACTTACCAAGTTATTCCGTTATTTCTTGTCATCTCTGTCGTACAGGAAGAAATTATCTTGTTATATTACTGAGTATTTTAAAAAAAATCTATCATAACTCAGGGTCTAAGATTTTTAGGAAATCAGTATTAGATTTCTGAGCTTTTGTGTGCAACGTTTATTCCTGAGTAAAGTAATTATCTTTCTTTAAAGCTGATCAAGTTAGGTGACCAGAGGTGAAGTGTGTATCCCGAGGTGTGACCAGGTCCACGCAGGGTCAGTGTTGTATCATTCGTTTTATTGTTTATAGTTCTAGCTAGGAGGCTTAACACTATTGTTTGCTTTTATCATATGCTCTGGGAGGGAGAGGGGAACGTGTTAAAAGGAAGGAATAGGAGATGAAGAAGACAGGGGAGATAGAGGGAGCTGAAGATAGTGGAGAGTCTAGGAAAGGTGGTTAGGGCGGAATGGGATAGTGAAGGACGGTGGTGAACCGACTGGGAAAGGAGTGGGAGTGGGAGGGATGACCAAGGCATTGTAGACTCAGGAACCAGATGATATATGAGCAGTAACTGTGAGTCAACTCACCAAAGTATGGATGAAAAAAAATTATTGAAATGAAATTTTAAGCATTGAAAAACAATGACAGATGAACACCATGTTTGAAGGAGTCCAGCCTTTCCCTGCGACTGGAAGTAGCACGACTTTGAGGCTGCTGAAGCTCTTCAATAGAAGGGTCTCTGGGGGTTAGATAATGATAATGATCATTATCATTATATATACCACTCGATCATGCACGTACAAAAACGACAATTTCGAATCCTCAGGAGAATCAACTCGAGTTAGAGAAGGAGACGTAAATATTGAGTGTGGGGAGAGTTGAGCTGGTCGCCCTGCATCATTGGCTCACGTTAACCTGAGGATCACATGTGGGGCCGGCACCAGCACGGCTGGCTCTCTACCTCCTCACCCAGTGTCTGGCCCCGAGCCAGGGAGGGAGGGATGTCTGTCTGTCAGCTCTATGTCATATGTGTTATATTATCTGTCTTCTCTGATATATATATATATATATATATATATATATATATATATATATATATATATATATATATATATATATATATATATATTCTTTCATCCCATTGTGATAAAAATGTGGATTTTTATTTCATTTTCAGTAGTGGCAGGCAATTGTAGGCCAACCACTGGTGCAGCGCAACACTATGTAGTATGGTACAACCTTCGCTGTGTGTGTGTGTGTGTTGCACTGCATGAGGCACACCGCAACATCCAGGTTCTCTTGCCTGACCCACCACTACGCACTAAACAAAACTTCCCGTTTTCCCTTAGCCGCCCTTCTGGCCAGGTATCGGCTTATGGGGGGCCCCCTCACACCAGTTGGGGATCGCCCTCCTCCCCGGCCCGGCCCGGCGCCAGTATCGCTCCTCGAATAATTCAATTCAAAATAAAGATGTTATGTAAGTTATGTAAATTAGGAGTTTTATGTACAATGTTCACAGTGGAGGGGGCTTGATACCCCCTGCTACAACGGCCGGGGAAGAAGGCAGTGAGGCGAGGCAGAGGGAAGGTAGACAGTAGTGAGGCGAATATTGAAGGAAATAATAATTGCGTGGAATGGCGAGAACGTAGGGAGAGATACATAGAGAGGATAACCGCTAGGATACCTGTAAACTGGACACTGACTAGGCTGTGGGCGTCCCCGGGTTCTCTAGAGACTCAAATCCCAAATATAAAAATAGCTGAATTTTTATACAGTAAATCAAGATTTGTTTTTCCCTTTTGTAACATCCTGTTTACGGGTAACGTATCTAGATGAAATATTTGTCTAGCTATCGTTTGAAGGTGTTGATATTCCTTGGATCGACAATATCTCGAGGTACTGCTTTTCAACAACTCTAAATCTGAAAATAAAAGTTTTTTATATAAACATATCTAGGTCTCAAAGTTTTTCGTGACAATCTTATTAATTTTGTGCAATGGAATTAGTTTTGTTGTTTTCTGTATTCGTTTCGATTTTCCTCCGTCTTGCATCAAGTTTGGTGACCAGAACTGAACATTTTAATTTCCTCATAAGGACAAACTAGGCTGTTTTAAGGACTGAGTATTGTATGCTTGGTTTTATTGCTAATATTTCCCTGCGGTGGTGCGTGTGTTGGGTCATTATTGATAATCACACCAAGGTATTGCTTTACCTCTAGTAATGGCTTACCGATCATTTCATATTAGTAAATAACATTTTGATCGGCATAACACACCAATTTGCTTGTCTCCATGTATCTAACTACTCCATCAATTTCTCTGAGAGCTAGTCCGCTGGTGTGTGTGTGTTTTGTGGCAGGACTATCAACAACAACAGCTTTTACACATGGACAAGACTGGAACGCACCTTAGACTAGACCACAGCTTGTGTCCATTTTCAAGTTTCCCCGGCGCCCATCATCATGACAAGTAACCACTGTTCGCACTCTAGCAGGTCTTTATTGCCTCTCTGCCGTGTGAGCAGCTCGCCTCAGCCAGGCCATGATCGCCTCCTCCCTGCCGTGTGAACGCCTCGCTTCTGAAACGTTTCCTCAGCTGAGAAATCGGATTAGAACATTTCCATCCGCTCTGGAATGCATTATTGAATTTAGTCTTGTCTTTACCGCCTGACAGTTTTTAATGTAGGAAAGGATTTACGTTTTCTGTTGGCAAAATGGACGGGGAACGTACCGTCATTCGTCGCAAAGTTCGGCATATACCGTCGTCCGTGCTGGACCGTCGCAAGGTTTGGCATGTCTGTCAGTAGCAAGATCCGATGGCACGTATCCAGTCTGAGGTTAAACAACGGAACGTGGGAAAATCATAATCCCATAATGTAAAAAAATGAAAAAGTGTTCTTGAACAGTTCAAAATTATTGGAGGTGTACACTTACATCATTCATTACACAGCTTACTAACAAAATGTGCTGATTTAATTGCAACAAGATATCGAAAAATCATCCGTCTCACATTTCTAAAGAAATTAGCTTGGAAGTTTTGCTTTCGGATGTATTGTTGGTGGTATGTTGGAGAAGTGGTGGTGGTGGTGGTGGAGGGTGGTAACCCACACCTTCCTGGTGGAAGTACTGCCTCTATAACGGAGGAGACGTGGCCGACCTGAACCCTGGCCAGGGAAGCCCATAAGAGCAAGGCAGGGAGAGGAAGGAGAGTGTGGCGGAAGGTCATGAGAGAGAGAGAGAGAGAGAGAGAGAGAGAGAGAGAGAGAGAGAGAGAGAGAGAGAGAGAGAGAGAGAGAGAGAGGTAAGACCAGGTGCCGTGGAGAAACGGAGGGAGGGAGGGAAGATGTGACGGGTAGGGATCACTTCTCTGTAGCTACGTCATAAGTACAACATCAAGGTCATAACAACTAAAGGGATATCTCAACAACTACTAGAGCAAGTTTACAATAGCTGTAGGGAGGTGGTAGAACAATCACCAGATGACAGACGGGATATCACAGTCAATGGTTGCTATTTCGTCTTCGTGTTACTCACTATTAAGGAAACCTGGACAGCACTAGGTGCGGCTGGCTGGAGCGCTAGTGAGCTAGCCAGCCAGCGAGGAACATGTCTAGCGACCATTCCTATACTTCATTACCAACTCGGAAGAAAACTTTGGAGAACAAAGCGGCCGGTTGTCTGTTTCCAATACGGCCGTGGAATTGCAAAAACACAAGGAAACAGAATTACGCGCCACAGTGTTATGGTCACTCAGGAGGAATGGAAGGTATTCCTTGGTTTCTCTGGCCGATGGGTTATCTTACTTTAATTCCAGGTTGTATCGACCTGTTAACTGTTATTGCCTGGCCCACTGTGTAGAGACGGGTTCTGTGTAACTATGAACAAGTTGTGTTAACTTTGCTGAGGCATGAGGAATACTGGCTAAGTGAAGGTCCAGTAAGTTAGGAGTTTATAGACAATGTTAACTCATGAGAACAGTCCGGGCTGAGCTAAGTGAGATGCTGGTATGAGATTAAAGTTGACGCGAGTAGAACACGATTAATACTCACGTCTGTTTTATTTGGGTAAAGTTCAATGGCAATAATGACAGCATTTTTCAGGGACCTGATATTTCAGGGCAGTTCGAACCGCCGGTGAGATAATTGTATTACGCAACCCAAACTACCTGTGTTCTCAGGAAGTCCATACAGTATTGTATACCTTGTAAACACACACACACACACACACTGGCCTTCATGGAGTAATGGCTAGCGTTGCTGACCATGAGAACACGGACCCGCGTGGGTTCGAATTCTGGGCACGGCTGTCGGCCCGCACCAAACGCATGTGTTCGTTCTCTGGAAGGTGGCTCAGTGCAGTGTGTGTGTGTGTGTGTGTGTGTGTGTGTGTGTGTACCTTCTTTGAAATAGACATATTAGATATATAGTGCTAAGGCGAGTGTAAGACTTTCTCCCTACAACAAACGCAGTAATCACACACAAAGAATCAAGCATTTTCGCTGAAAGTTAGAACGAACAAACAACGAAAATGTTTTGGGTTTTGGTTTGTCGATGCAAATGTAGATGGCGGTGGCGTTTGTGTCGTCCACTGCTTTGTTTACCTCATCTCGATTTCTGATGAACACAAATGACTGCAAATTTGAGCTCCATAAACAACAAACAGTCTGACTCCCATGCATACATAATTTGTTGGTATTGGTTATATGTATTTCGGGATGTTATTCGCTAAAAAAAAAGATGAGACAAACAAACGATAATAGTTCAACTGGAGTTACCAAATGCTATGATTTGGTTCTTCACATATGAGTTCAGACTCTTATGAAGATTCAAAGATAAAGAATGCTTGCAAGCAGAGAGATGAAAGAAAGGGTTGATGTTACTGTAGAAGCACGTCATCTGACATTTGCCGGAGGTGCTCTGTGGTCGGGAGGTGTTGACGGATGGTGCGTGATGGTTCCGGCTGATGTATTCATATACCTGATCAAAGTTTATCATTATCATCAGGAAGGACTGGTATCATTAATGATAATGATGATAGAAGCAACAGCAGTAGCATGTTATTTCATTAGTAGCAATGCTCTCACTATCAGCATGTGTGGCTGAGCCGTAAACCCACCTCTGCTCACATACTCAACAAACTTCTGTAGTTTTATTCATATTCAAGATTACCAACACAGCCACATGACCCCATGTGAAGGTTGTCATCTATGGACGTCCAAATGTTACAGACTTTCCACTGGTGCAGCTAGGCTGTTCATCTCTAACTAATGGATTATTTAATTTTTCGAAGAAAAATCATCTGAACCAGGTTTCATCCTTCTGAGCGTTCCGAACTTATTTTTTCTCCGAATCACGGCAATCAGATGTTAACAGCAGCTGCATCTATAGCAATAACTGAACACCGAGGGAGCGACCTACGGGCATCACCACTCAATTCACATATGGCAAACTTGCAACTCGTTATTTATGGGGACAGGGGGTGGGGGGATCCTTTGCCGTTACAGTCTGGTCTCGAAATGGATTCGATTCAAACAATTGGCACGAACGTCCCGTTCCCTTTGTACAAGTTCAGGGGGTAAATCATATTTTGTTTTCGTAGGAAGACTGACGACCAATATATGACCACCTGCAGGCGCAGCTGTTACCCTACACTCAAACACACTACGAGACAACACGGGATCTCACCACAATATGACCAGAGGAGTGACATAAAGGACAAGTGAACAGTTAAAGTCGAACTGACCAGAGAGTGAAGGAGATGGTTCGTGATCACCTGTGATGGTAGGCTGCAGGTTCACGCCTCTGGATGGTGTGTGTGGATGACCTGACAGGTCTGGCTGGAGGGTTGTGTAATGTTAGGGCTGGTGGTGAATGTTAGGTGCTGGTAGTGAATGTTAGGTGCTGGTAGTGAATGTTAGGTGCTGGTAGTGAATGTTAGGTGCTGGTGGTGAATGTTAGGTGCTGGTAGTGAATGTTAGGTGCTGGTGGTGAATGTTAGGTGCCGGTAGTGAATGTTAGGTGCCGGTAGTGAATGTTAGGTGCTGGTAGTGAATGTTATGTGCTGGTAGTGAATGTTAGGTGCTGGTAGTGAATGTTAGGTGCTGGTAGTGAATGTTATGTGCTGGTAGTGAATGTTAGGTGCTGGTAGTGAATGTTAGGTGCTGGTAGTGAATGTTAGGTGCTGGTAGTGAATGGAGTTACATCGAGGGCTAACGCAGTGGCATAATAATGATGGCTGACTCCATCAGAGGAAGTAAGACACAGATCGTCGCTAGATGACAACACTCGGGAGGTTCGTCAGACCCTGCTCTCTCCCTGCCTAGGGAGGAGACAACATGTCACCCACCCTAGGAGAAAACTTATCTCCCTGCCTGGGAGACAAACTTATCACCCTGCCTGGGAGACAACTTGGGATATATAAAGAGAAATCAAAGACTGCAGGAGGCTCCTGCCCTACCACTCCAGGGTCGTTTATGTAAAGTTATTCATGAAATGCAGCATCTGGAAGTGTGGGTCCAGGTTCCCGGGAAGTACATACCATCACTGTCGACCTGACACACACACACACACACACACACACACACACACACACACGCACACACACACGCACATATATTACCTGCCTGGAAGCTCCTTCCTCACACTCCCGAACACTTTCACCAGCTCCCGGTATTTCCCTCCAGAGTCTGCTGCCACTAGAGCCGTGCCATCTGCAAACAGCAACTGATTTACCTGCTATTCGATTCTCCCTCCGGGGCGCAACGGGTTTCATGACCCGAGTAAGGCCGACACCCTCTGCTGCACCAGTCCCACTTACATAGTCTCAGTCACACGTACACAATGTCCATCCCATGCACATAGCGCCACTTCGACGTACATGGTGCCACTCCTACGTGAATAGGAGGTGGCGACGCCTTGCAGTCAGTGGTCGTGCCGGACAATAGCCAGCGTGGGGTCGTGACCCGTCAACATCACCAGCAGCGTCGTGGGTGGTGTGGTCATCCATGCTCCTGCTGCAGGAGACTC
>NC_092238.1:2118808-2128808 GCF_036320965.1 Panulirus ornatus
TACATAGATACACAGACCACATAGACCCCATGGTCCAAGCGAGGTAGTAGAGAGAGAGAGAGAGAGAGAGAGAGAGAGAGAGAGAGAGAGAGAGAGAGAGAGAGAGAGAGAGAGAGAGAGAGAGAGAGAGAGAGAGAGAGAGAGAGAGAGAGAGAGAGAGAGAGAGAGAGAGAGAGAGAGAGAGAGAGAGAGAGAGAGAGAGAGAGAGAGAGAGAGAGAGAGAGAGAGGTCTCCCAGTACTTCTCACTCGGCGTAAGAACTCACTCAAGTTCCCGCCAAGAAAGTTTACTTTGATAAAAAGAAACAAATCTCACCTCGCTAGTGTTACAAACCCCCGCCGTGCGGCAGACGCTCTTGATTACCTTCATTTTCTCCAAACTTTCCCCTCGCGAGTGCCTGCTGCTCTGGACCAAACTTGGGCTGAACTTTTGATGCTTCGTCTGAGGCCCGCGAGCCACCGGGTGACGCCCTGGTCCAGGTGGCTGGTCATCATCCCCTACATCAACTTGTGTACGTCATCGAATGATTCACAGCTAAACGATGAAGAATGTGGGTGTTCATGACGCACTCTGCCTGTAACGAAAGGTTCGTTCATGAGACTTCGTTCCTGGAAAGGGTTCGGTCATAGGAAGGATACGTTGATATGAAAGGTTCGTTCATAGGAAAGATTCGATAATACGAAGGGTTCTTTAATTGGAAGGGTCCGTTGACAAGAAGGGCTCGTTAGTAAGAAAGGTTCGTAAACAGGAAGGGTTCGTTAGTAACCATCGCCGACACAAACTGTTGACACTGGCTGCGGGAGGACCTGTTGAGAAACACTCAGGAGGGCGGCGCCCTGCCACACAGCCTGGCTGCTGTGGTGCCCCTGAGGGACCTGATCACAGCCTACCCTGTGGCTGTACAATGTACAGCTGGTGTACAGACCTCGGCCAGGAGGATTAAATCCAGCGATTATATCGATATTTTGTGGTAAATACCTTCGTCATGGAAAGCACTGCTTCACTGTTTCGTGTACATTTGTCACTGCTGCCAGTGATGGGAGGCAATGTCACTCCTGCTGAAACTGATGTAACGAGATTGTAGAAAACGGCAGAAACTCCGAATAAAGAGAATGTTTGATTAGGTCACTAGTTTTTCGTAGTCCTGTCTACAGTTGTAATCATTAATCATTAATCACAAGGTAACCACGTAATTCGTTATATCCGATCAACATTTCAGTCCTCATGGTAAACCGGCCGTAGGGAAACGAGTTCATTAGAGGTGATTTAGGGTTGTTAAGGGTGTGGTATCCATCGTCAAGACCTGCAAGACCATCCCTGGCTGGGTCATGCAGATTCATGTATGGTTGATTCATGTATGGTTCCCATGCATGGTTGACATGTATGGTTGATTCATGTATGGTTCCCGAGGTAAGATTGACCTGTATGGTTGGGTCACTGCCTTCAACAGAGTTACAACATTTGGTCTACACAGCACAGTATCCATGGTCTGACGTGGACTGGATGACCGGTCTGGGCTACTGGGCTGTTAACTCATTGTTCGGTAGATCCAGTGTGCTGTAAATGAATCTTTCATTTTGTAAATAAAACAGTTTATATTCCCACGCTGTTGACGTCAGGGGCAATGTTGGCCTGTGTCCCCCCCCCCCCCCCCCACACACACACACACACACACACACACACACATCATAACAACTCCAGCCACAACTTTCGCGTGTGAAATATCAACATTTTTCCGGCATAACACACGCTAGCAAGCTATATATATATATATATATATATATATATATATATATATATATATATATATATATATATATATATATATATATATATATATATATATATATATATATATATATATATGTACCCTCTGCTCTGTATAAATAGAAGTGATTTGGCATATAATTCCATTTATCTCATTCACTTAAGACACCATGTTCAAGATGAGTCAACATCTTTCTCTCAACATGCAAGACTGTACGTGCAGACACCACAGTCCAGGCTGGATATAGCCGGCCAGCAGCGAGCGTTCGCCTCTTACACGACATAACTTCAAACGTCAACTGAGTCACTGGGGTCCACAAGGGCTCGGACCCCAATGCTGACCTGCTGGCTGGCCTCACCGCCTGCCAAAGTCCCACTGTTTTGTGGGGAACATTTTGCTCGACGTAAAGATGCCACATATAAATTTTTGAGTCGTTAAGACCTTGTTTATACTCTTCAGTGTTAGGAAAACAACACAATTACACCAAGAATTATTTGTAACGAACAGTCATCACTGTGAACCTCTTTATTTTGCGCGGTTTGATTAACTGCACGGAAGCCAAAGCTTCAAAGTCACTTCAAATGTACAGCACTGACCATCCTTTGATACTTTGACCAGAGGATTAAATTCACTCTATGTTTTCCTTTATGGTATACGTTAATACGAAATCTTAATAAAGTAGGACAATGGAATTTGAGGTTAAACTGGGAAAACTAAATGACGGACTGAAGTACGGACGAAAAACCTACCCAGGGGCGGATCAAGGGGGAAATAGCGCTTATGGCAAGCACTGAAATTATGTCCCTCGCTTGATTGAAAATGTACATACAGTGGATGTATATAAAAACATATACAGTGTAATCATAAACTGTTGAAGAGTTAGGCCAAACTTAGATTTATATAAACTCTGAAAGACTTAAAGACTTCTTTGATCAAAATTGTAACGTAGAAGCGGTAATGCAACTGATAGTAGCAAAATATTGCTATACTTAAAAAGTAGGCGTTTCTTTTTTATCACAAAACCAAACCGTTAAAAATGTCACTCGGGAAGCATATGTCAAAAAGCAAACCTGTTGATTGGCGCCCCCCTTCAAGTGGTGCCCAGGGCACCTGCCCTACCTGCAATACCCTAGAGACGCCGTTGTCACTATTACCTTTAATTTTTGGTATTTTTCTCAGAAAATAATGTTTCCTTTAAAAACTCATTATAAGAAGTATTTTTCATGCTGAATACAAGTCTGGTGTTAAAATAACGTTTAGTCATTTTTGGAGCCAAAAAATAACCTGAACTATTACCTGTAATTTTGGGCATTTTTCTCAGAAAAATAGGTTTCCTATGAAAACTCATTATGAAAAGTATGTTTTATGCTGAGTACAAATCTGGTGTTAGAATATCGTTTAGTCTTCTCCAAAAACTAGCGGTATTTTAGGTAAATTTCTATTGAGTCAAGATAGAACTGATAACCCAGTGACCTGCTGTGGGTATGTCACCCAAAGTACTGTTATTTTTGCTACTGCTTGTCGGGTTGTATGATTCTATAGTCATTTCAACTCAACAAAATGTATACCATAGAGTGAGTGAGAGGGTAACTAACACATATTACGTTCGTGGCATCAAAATATGCAGTGAAACTGATTTCAGTAAAATGATTTGAATATTTTCAATTATTTTGCTTTTTCAAGACTACAATGTAAAATGTTAGATATGTTTTCTAAATGGATTTGTCCATTACTTCTTGTGGTTCGGTTATTTCTAAACTAAGCTAGTCAATGTTAAGTAGAAAAACAAGATGTAAGGCAAACATCCTTGCATATGTTAAAACTCATTCTATTATCTTCATAGAGATTCATTTTCCATGGAATCTTGACATATCTCAGGCTAATTAATGCACCTCTCAAACATTTAATCTAAACTCTGCATCAATTCTGAGCCAGGGGAATTATGCGTTGTTTACCGCGGGATGTGTAATAGAGGCAGCCTGCTAACACTAACTTGTTGACAACACACGCCAGAGTCAACAAACAGAATTGCATCAACTTGCCAGGTTTGTTTGGAATTTAGGCCAATTAGTCGGTTCTAGAGGGTCGTGCATGTATATTGAACATGTGGTATGAATGTATTTGATGATCCAGAGATGTTACGATGTATTATGCATTCATCATGACTGTTTATAATGATGTATAGAATTGTTTAAGATGTAAATATATTTTTTAAACGTTGTACCAAACTTTGTGCCAATGGAAAGTATCAAAATGGATTACCAATGTTGCATGAATTTCCTTGATGAGGATGTTTGACAGGTAAGGTCAGAGCTACGCTTCCGGCATTGGCCAGCAGTATATTGCATAAAATAATTGTACGAGGGTTTAACCGATTTTTGCTCGGTAGCCTAGGACATTATATATGTCATATCTTCACTTTCTCCTTACAAAGAAATCTGAGTAAGCCTTTAACTGTATGAACAATTTGCAAGAAAAAAACTATGGAGTTTAGCAGGAACATTAAGGACTTACTATCTATTTTGAAGTTAAACCCACGAATATTTCCTGCTTAATATGTATTTACTACATCTTGTTTAAAGGTAGCGGGAATTTTGATAAACTATTACCTCTCAGGACGGTAGAAAAGTCGTCATGTTTAACACGTCACTGAGACTGTTAGCCTACTACATTTATTCATTGTTTGCTAGCGACTCGTGGTGTGGAGCTGCTGCTATCTGCGTGACAGTTCCGCCCGGTTTCATTAGCAGTTGCCTCCAGGGAAGGCTTTTATTGTTAATGCACAATGGGGCTTCCTGTCAGGATGTGACCCAGTGATCCTTTGATTAAAGTTTACCAGTCCGACAATAATGACTTCTACTGGAGGAACCTTTACATCTGATGTTGGAAGGAAAATTAGTCGAGGTGCGGCCGAAAATTATATTTTTCCGTGTTTTCAGGACCCAAACTAAGTTGATGTAAATCTTGTTTGTTTTTTATGTTAACATAATAATTTACTGATTATTGCTACAGTTTTTCATAACCGTGCTCGGAAAAAAAAAGTTACCAGTTCAACAAGGTATAGATTCAAGATAATCTTCATAGATGACGTACATGTGTTTACAACGGTCAAATGTGGGCACTTGTGTATAACTAAGAACACTTCTACCCACGAGTATACTAAACTTTTGTCACCTGCAGTAGTATGTCCATAGCAACACAAGACCTGAGAGAGGATGTTTTACTGGGCATTGTGGGAAGCTGTAGTGTTAATTGAGAAGGGCTACAGTAATTCATAATGGTGCTAACTGATATGAACGGTGGAAATACTAAATGAAATACATTGGTAAGCAACATGTGAATATGCATCAAAAACAAAATTATTATATTCTTTTGATACAGCCAAGGCAGCAGGCAAATTTGGCTGCAAGATTTTATTGGAATGTGACTTTTTTGGTTAAGTTAGATTAGTACTAACATCAACGAAGACGAGTTTTGATTATATTTCTTTTTTATGGATAACTTTCAAGAAAAAGCATTTCGTCACTATGTCATTGATCACCACGACAACCTTGTAACTGATATGTGGCAGATGGAGTAGTGCGTGTAGCTATTTCCTGGAGTCACGACAGATGAAGTGCCTGTTGTTAGAATTCTTATTTCCTATGAAGATACAAATTTCACGATCACCATAAACTCCTTGTAATGAGCACTTTAACACATTCAGGTTCACGTTAGGGGGAAAAAATCATCGAGTAAATGCCAACACAAAAGACGATTCTCCTGTGAGGTTCGTAAAGACTCCTGCCTTACTAAAGGCATAATAACATTGCCTGGAGGGAGGCACAGACGCTTTAGTCGCGCTCTGCTTATCCTCCTTCTTATGTGTGTCTCCGAGGAGCTGCTCATCGTAAAGTCTCCCACACAAAGACGGACTACAATGGTATCGCATCGTAAAGAGTCAGAATGTAGCTAATAACAAGTCTTCAAGACTGCAACAATATCGTCGGGTATGACAGACTGACGCACGGGCACTGATACCTAGACGAGTTAACCCCCCCCCCACTTCTCTCTCTCTCTCCCACACAGCGGTGTATACGCTAGGTTCAGTCTTGGTGGCTGGGGGTAAAGTTAATGTAATATAGCCTACTCTAATCAAATTACCAGGAATTTACAGAAGATAAAGCTAGTCTAGTGTTTAAATCTCTAAGAAATTGAGTTTGGCAGGAGGCCAGCCGTAGCTGCTGGTGTGTAAAGATCTGCGGCACCTGCACACTCATTTCTGATCAACTTATGTCAGTAAAGTCAATGCGATGAATGCAACAAAATGGTGCGTTTTGAGTTAGCTTCAGTGTGAGGCCCTTTCCTTTAAGAAAGACGATAAAAAAAGTGAACAAAAGCTTACTCCTTTTGAGTATATGAAAATCTTAGGATATGTGTCATTGTGAATGTTATATAAAGCACAGATAGATTCATCACCTTTTGGCATTCAAAGCACAGTACAATAAAACTAGTGTGAAGTATAAGGTAATAATGTGAAAGAAACCCCAAGCTAATACAGGCATTCATAATTGCTCTTATGGTTACTCTTATTAAGATTACACTAATGAGGAACATAACAATAATGTGTACTACATAAGTAGCCGGACAGTAGTCCCACTCTTGTGCATCCCTAGCCACCATTACTACACAGACACTGAATCAAGAAGGTTAGGTGTTTGCTGAGGACGTAAGGGATCATCATCTGGGGATCACATAGTCAAAAACAGTCATTCGTTAGGACAATATTGTTTGATTACATATGTATTCATGTGGCCGAGAGTAACAAAACAGAAATATATATAATCCCAGTTTTCTCATGTATACTTATGTACATATTCGGTGTACTTTGTCAGTTTAGGTAGAAAATTAAGATAAAGAATAATGGTAAAAAAACTCTAATTCATAATGAAAAAATTAAGAAATATTT
This sequence comes from Panulirus ornatus, assembly GCF_036320965.1. Taxonomy (NCBI): domain Eukaryota; kingdom Metazoa; phylum Arthropoda; class Malacostraca; order Decapoda; family Palinuridae; genus Panulirus; species Panulirus ornatus. Next base: position 2,125,524 of record NC_092238.1, read on the forward strand.
CCGTTAGTGATTCACCTAATATGATCATATCATCAAACTTGGCTCATCACTGTGTGATGCATTACTCCAATAATTAGCAATGACTTAAGTATTAAATCTGTCAGGCAAGTTGGGAAACATGTCATACTTTAAATAATAAAGGTCGATATACTCTTCATACTCACCCTACTTTAAATTTCCTCAACAGTTAAAAACAGTATTCTATTCTCGGATACTGTTTCGGTGTCCTTTGTTCTGAAGAACTTTCGTCACACCATGAAATTTAAAGATAAGAGATGAATTTCTTTCAATCATACTGCTGACTATGGATAGTATTTATAGTACCACCTACGACGCCCACTAACTTTGATGATGAGACACCGAGTACAAAACTATGGCCATGCATTGTGAACGGAACAAAGGGCTAGCCTATTGATGATAATATATATATATATATATATATATATATATATATATATATATATATACATATATATATATTCTTATAAAAGTTAAGTTAGCTTGGATCATTTCAGTTCGTAGTTTCCAAATTTTGTCCTTGGTCATTCTCATCCGTAGATCGTTTGCTGACGTTGTTGTGTCGTGTCGAAGGGAAATTTTTACTGTATTTCTAATCGTTTGGTAGAGTCCCTCTGAAGAGCACACGATATAAGAGTAACATCAGCAAACAGAACAACATTTCTCTCGAAAAGGTGAGTCGGGGAAACGAAGGAAGAAGTTGATACCAGGATAAGGCCCATACGTAATCATGCCCCAAACCTCAATTTATGTAAATTTAATTCCAGCAGTTTCTCTCTTTTTTTAGGGGAGAACAGTCGCACAAGAAAGTGTTTTTGAAAAGGCAATAGGAATAGACTGCTGCCTGCCGCTCTGAATCGGACGCTTTTGAGTATTTACGTATTTTTTTTATTCTTTTACGACTGAGTGTCGGTTGTTTTGGTCGACGATGGCTTCTGGTCGACACCTAGGCTCATATTTTCCTATTTCTAAGTTTTCTTCATGTATTTCCCATACTCATTTGCATACTCATTTTACCGGCAAGGACTAAACCAATGTAAATCAGCATTGTCCCTTCACATCCCTGCCTACCATCGAAATGTCATAATTGTAGGATTTTTATTCAATTATGATTTGGTACTTTAACAGCCTAGGCGGCATAACATGTCCAGTGATTAACGATGAGGTTATTGTATTGTACTGTAAAGTAAGGTTAGTGTATTTCTTCACATTTGTTTAGGTGCAGGTTAGGTTAGGTTAGGTAAGGTGAGGTGCGGAAGAATATACCAGTAGCGATATTCTTCATTTTTACCCACTGGTGCCGTGTCAACCGCACGGAACAGCGGCCGCTGCCAATCGTTAAAAACCCATGAACGTTCGAACCTAGAAAAAAATTACGGGACCTTAGAAAAAAGTGCTCTTAAAATTGTCATCTACAAATTGCCGATGGAATTCTGTTTCTGTAATCTTAATACGATATATTTTTGTGTTAAAAGTCAGTGGACAAATTGATATCAGGGGCACGAGAGTGAAGTGGACATTTCCTCACATGTAATCTACATGACAGACCAACTTGTTCAGGTAATTACGGATTGTATTATGTAGAAACCCGTCAAGGATTCTACAGGTTTGGCTGTGTCCCTAACATGCGCTCTGTGGTAAATTTCAAGCTTTTGGTTCAGCCTGAGGGTATGGCGCAGGGGAAATTGTGATGTAATGGATTATTTTACTGACTCGAGTTGGTAGACCGACCCAGCCACCGCTGATGCAGCTGTGTAAGTCTGGGATGTCTGTCTGGTGACCCTGGGATGGCCTTTCATCCCTGCAACCCACAGGTCAGTAGCCATTAACCTCGGCACATATGGTATACATATATCACTGTTTAGTAATATTAGAATTATAATCTTTGCCGGTAAAAGAATTCGCATGAATTAACGCCATTTGCCGCAGAGAATGTTTTTGAACCAGTAGTAAGATGAATCAGTTTTATAATATGAATTTGGTCTTGATTTAGTTCCCTTTTTGCAGACGAAGTTTACCTCAAGGTTTATCGCAGCCTTCAAAGTTTCATTCACAATTACAGGTTAAAAGGTTTTGTTCCCAGAGTCGTTTGTATTGCATTAAAATGCAAGTCTGTATAAGTTTATTTCTTACGCAGAGTATCCGGTGTCGAGCGGTCAGCTGGTGACCTCCACAAACCCAGATGTTTTGGTGGAAACCTTGAATTAAGGATTTTTATGAGAGCAGTCTGGAAGGTAAGTCTTCTCAACCTAAATTTTTCTTTAAAATATTCCAAGAACCACAGATGTTAGTATATTACTGTCTCCGTGATGTGGGAGGCAATGCAATCGGTCACGTCTCAGCATGCACAGCACACCATGGTGCAATAATTTGTGTAAGAAAGGAATATTTCGAAATGCTGACGCCATGAAATTCTGGGCTTTTTTATGGTTAAGAATGATAAATCCAAGGACAGTTGAACATCAAAATTACACATAGTGAAATTAGTCATAATATGACCGTAGGGTTTAGCTTGATGGATGTGTCATGGTCAAGCCGTGCTTTGTCCTCCGTATCCAGGGAAGCAGGAGGCTAGTCCAGTGAGCCATCTGCCATAGATAGATGTTTGTCTAGTTTGTATAAAGGTGCTGCTTCTATGTTCTTAATTCTTAATCTTAGGTTATTGTCTCAATTTCAGAGCAGGAGGACAATATTTAAGGTAAGGAAAGATTGTAAGATTTGAAAGCCCAGGTTGAATAGGAGAAATTTACAATGTAGTATAGGTGGAGTAAGGTGTATTGTGTTCCCTGTGTAGACTAGAGCGATGTTGAGAGAAGTCGAGGACATGGGAGTGCGTGTAGGTAACTGGAAGGAGGATAAAAAGTCGGCCAGGGTCATAAATGTGAGTCCCCCTCCTGTACGTTACCCAGACTAGAGGTAATGCACATTATGGGAACCACGAGAATGGGGTTTTAGTGTTCGAGTATATGCGGGCCTTAGTAACATGTATGGTTGAACCTTGGTTGTTTCTGTAACATTTTTTTTTCTGAGAGGATTTTTATTTTCTCATTTTTCCAGAATAATGATGAAATGGTTTACAATTTCTATTGAAAAGTTGCTCTAATTGCATCTAAAATTCTTTTAACAGCCGTAGCAATAGAATTCCAATGTGAGCATTTTCTTGAAATTCATAACTGTTTGAGGGGCACTTTCATGGTTATAATAATAAATATGTTTATGTTACAAGTACTTCAGTTGTTTATGATAACAGAACCTTCCGTATATGAT
>NC_092238.1:2136308-2211308 GCF_036320965.1 Panulirus ornatus
TGGTGCAGGTGGTACAGGAGGGTTGTCAGCGTGGCTCCACCAAGACTTCCCTGGTCCATTACGAGTCAAGTACATTCCTCATTTATGAGTTGACCCCTGGCATACAGCTCTTCACAGGCCAGCCTGGTAGAGCCGCACACACGCCTTGCTTAACCACTAACCGCTACTACAACTACCGGTCATATAGTCATCCTAGAGGGGCTGCCGCTCACTCACAGCGGGCTCATGGCAGGCGTCGGATCCACACTGCCTTTATTGGCGTCGTTGTGTACACAGAATCAAAGAAACCTTGTCAGTGAGTCACCCGTCCCAGCGGGGTAAGATGTGGAGGGACGATGCCTTAAACGTAACTCTGGGCTTCACAGCCAGAGGTCTTGCTGTGCCTGGGGCAGGGTCCTGCTGCACTGGCCAGCACTGAGCTCACTTCATATTGTAAGTTGTGGTAACAGGTTAGTTTCTGTGGTTGGAGTGTTCATATTGTAAGTTGTGGTAACAGGTTAGTTTCTGTGGTTGGAGTGTTCATATTGTAAGTTGTGGTAACAGGTTAGTTTCTGTGGTTGGAGTGTTCATATTGTAAGTTGTGGTAACAGGTTAGTTTCTGTGGTTGGAGTGTTGTCATGAAGTTAGACATGCACTGTAAATTTTGCAGAGTCAACTTTGTTATGTGTTGGGTGCGTAAAGTTATTTATTTTTCGTCTTCTTCGTCGCTGATGATGTGGAGCTTCTCGGACGCTGAGGTGTCTGGCACCCAGTGTACACATGCAAGTGCAGATAAGATATCGCTTTTGTAGTATCAATGTTTTAGAATGAAGTTGGTATTAAACGGAATCAATAAATTTTTCTTTAATGTGTAGATGTTGTTCAGAAACCCCTTTGCAGCATGAACAAGGCCAGGAGGAGAGGTTCACAGACTGAGCAACACAGCCAGGAGGAGAGGTTCACAGACTGAACATCACAACCAGGAGGAGAGGTTCACAGACTGAACATCACAGCCAGGAGGAGAGGTTCACAGACTGAACATCACAACCAGGAGGAGAGGTTCACAGACTGAACATCACAGCCAGGAGGAGAGGTTCACAGACTGAACATCACAACCAGGAGGAGAGGTTCACAGACTGAACATCACAACCAGGAGGAGAGGTTCACAGACTGAGCAACACAGCCAGGAGGAGAGGTTCACAGACTGGCTCACCTCTGCTGGCGCCGGACCGTCGTAAACCATGAATGGAACGTCGCCATGAATGAAAGCCACCACCCACACAGCCCACCACCACCAGCCAACCCCCTCCCGTCCCCTAACCCACCGTCCAGCCCCCATCATCAGTCCCCTACCCACCAGCGTGCCCCCACCCTTGCCAGGTTCCAGGCCTTGGCTGGAGTGAGACAGTTTCCGGAAACTTTTAAGACGCGTTTAGGACGGCGCAGGGAAGTCTTCACGGCTGCAGTAAAATGTTGCTGGTTCTTCCCTGGCGGAGAGCAAGCATAACCAGCAGGAAGAAAAGAAAACGTGAGGCATTATTATCAAAACTCCACAACAAGCGGACGAGGACCAGGGACTTGCATCATGGCTGATCGGTCTGGCAGGGAACACGAACTCTTGTGAATGTCGTCATATTGCTGTCACGTGTTTGTCAGTTTACAGTTCTTGAACGCATGTTTTGAATGTTTCCTTCTCTCAAGCACACACGTTATGTAATTGTATGCTTTCAGAACAGACTGCCAGTATCCCTTCAAGTATACAGTTCCCAGCGTAAACCTTTATAGTGCGTTGTCACATGACCACAGAATGCAGCTGGACTTGTACCACAAGTCTCCCGTGACGGGATGCTGGATGGACTTGGTGTCTTGCTTGATATCTAGGTCTCTCGCTGGAAGTACCAAGTCGCTTAATAGCAGTACGAGGTCTTTCGTTGGAAGTTCGAGGTCTGTCGCTGGCGATGTAAGTTTCCAACTGGAAGTCCTGGCTTCTTTCGCTGGAGATACACGTTTCTTTTGCTGAAAATACAACATTCTCTCACGTGAAGTTCGAGCTTCAGTATGGAACCGAACTTTTCAGGAAGACGGTCCAGGGTTCCTGCATGTGTTCGTTGTGTTGTGGCGAGTTTGTTACCATAAAGACCTGTGTGTTGAGGGTCAGGTGTGTGGTGCTGTGCTTGATCCCAGTGCACACTGCATGGAACTTGTGTGTTCACGAACAGAGGGCTACACCAGGAGGCTGTAGGTAGATCATCTTGCGTTTGTGTGAGCAGCCCACCTGACCTGGTGCACTCGTAACATTACCCGCGCACTGAGGGTCACACATTACACCCAAGGTGTACTGACCACAAGTGCCTGCGTCTCTGCACCATAACGGGCCGGACGACAGGGTCGTTTTGAATTCCCTCTTTGAGTCTGCTGGTGTTCTCCATTCCACCGTCTACCTCAACAACAGCAGGTGGAACGTTCTCACGCACCCAGAACAAAGGTAAAAGTTCTCTTTCTTTTCGATGATAAGAATTCAATTTCCCCTAAAGTTTAGGAATGTTTGAGGTGTAGACCTTAGTGGACCAGCTGCAGGTTTGGGGAGATGACAGTTGCGGGTGAGGCTGAGGTAGGTAAGCAGTCACCACCATCAAGCTGGTCATCCACTCCAACATGCTGCCGCCACACCCTCTGCGCCTCACCATGTCGTAATACCTCCCTCCGTCCTTATTCCCGGGTCATGTTCCACATCGGTACCAGTCCCTCAAGACGTTCTTATCACACCTCAGGAAGGTACCTTCACACTCACAGCACAAGCGCTCACATGGAAACAAAATGTCAGACTCTAGTATTAGTCTTACTTATATTCTCATATCTGATTTCCCTCGTTTCATGAGAGTGGATGCCCGGACTGGCTGGCTGGCTGCATGGCTAGCGGGGAGGATGTGTGCGGTTGGGTGTAAGTTATTGGGGTGGTGAGCAGGTGGGGGAGAGGGGTGAAGGTCAGCCGCCAGCGTTATTAATCCCACTGTGAGTGATGTGGTTCACGCTGTCATTGACCATGATGCCTTGATGTGTCTCACGGTCTGTGTCCCTCCATACCCCAGGACTGTATCCCACCATACCCCAGGACTGTATCCCACCATACCTCAGGACTGTATCCCACCATACCCCAGGACTGTATCCCACCATACCTCAGGACTGTATCCCACCATACCCTAGGACTGTATCCCACCATACCTCAGGACTGTGTCCCACCATACCTCAGGACTGTATCCCACCATACCCCAGGACTGTATCCCACCATACCCCAGGACTGTATCCCACCATACCCCAGGACTGTATCCCACCATACCTCAGGACTGTATCCCACCATACCTCAGGACTGTATCCCACCATACCCCAGGACTGTATCCCACCATAACCCAGGACTGTGTCCCACCATATCTTAGGTCTGTCCTTCCAGAGTTCAGAGGATTTTTTTTTCTAATACTGAACTATATCTTAAAATGCCCCTTCACCCGAAATTAAAAACCGAGACTATCCTGTAATGGTTCCTGGGTCTGACAGATCGCGAGTAATGTGAAGCGAAAAATTATGAAATACGTTACACATACAGTTATTTCAACGCTCGATTTCAGCGGATAATATTGCTAAACGAAGGTGTCGATCCCAGAATCTTACTCAGCATGAACAGTGAGACGTTTACTGAGATTTTGAAGCATATTTGGGCATTGATGAAAATCGACTAAAATTGAAGATTCAGGGAATTTTTCAGTGCCAAAAATTCTTTCTTTCATAACTGAAATATAACAGTAAGGTTTCTTTACGTTAATGATAACCTAGAATGTGTTACATTATCCTTCCTAGGGCCGACATATAGCTCAAAAATGTATGGGAAGTATCATGTATAAGATTATATAAGAACTTATTTCAAAGCTTATTTTCTGGCTACTTTCTGGTCCCAAAACAAGATTTTGGTCACAGAAGGTCGGTCTCTCACCAGGAAAAATATGACCAATACTGAGATTGTGTGGCAAATACTTTTTTTTTAAGGAAAACGACCGAATGTGCAGGTAATGATGGTTCAAGACCAACAGAAAGCTACAGAATTGGCTGAAGACATTGCAAGAAGCGCTACAGCGAAATACAGGAACCTTAAGCTAGTTGATAAAAGTATTCGCTCCCCTCCCTGCGTAATTCATAACTAACATTGCTTCCTTATGTTGCACAAGGCAGTAGATATACTGACAAAACATCCCTACAGAAAACGTAATATCATATTGACGTAATAATGATCCATCCCTACAGAAAACGTAATATCATATTGACGTAATAATGATCCATCCTTACAGAAAACGTAATATATTGACGCAATAATGATCCATCCCTACAGAAAACGTAATATCGTATTGACGTAATAATGATCCATCCCTACAGAAAACGTAATGTTGACGTAATAATGATCCATCCCTACAGAAAACGTGATGTTGACGTAATAATGATCCATCCCTACAGAAAACGTAATATTGACGTAATAATGATGTACTCAGACGGTCAGAAGCCTTCATCATTACACATGGAACGTGACGATAAGATGCTGCACTGTGAGGTGGAGGATGAGGTATACCACACATCGCTGCCCTGATGTGGCGCACTGTTCCTCCAGCACATAACTCGAGACCCTACACGTCAGGAGGGTAGAGCTTGCTACCATCCCACACACACACACACACACACACACACACACACACACACACACACACGGCAACGACAAGGGCTTGAGGAGGAAAGTTCGACGACAAACGCCTGTTGAAGGAGGTGATTGTGTGGGTCTGTCCTCACTCGAAGGGCGATTCGTGGGGAGAGCGAGGTGGTTTATGGGGGAGGAGGAGGAGGAAGAAGGCTGTCTGGGGGAGAGGGTGGGGAGGTGAGGAGTGGGAGAAACATTAAGGCATCATTGTGGTGAAGGAGAGGAAGCGCCTCATATAGACCTGTCAACCCTCGGTCACGTGTCACTCAACTCCTTCGTCACCGTCGCCGTCGTCGCCTGTTGGTTCTTTGTCTGTTGCTTCTGTTGTTGCCGTTGATGGGACTTGGGCTCCTGCTGGCTTCCCCTCTCGTCCGTCCGCCCCGTAACCTGCTCAGACCTTTGTCTTCGGCTTCTGCCGCTACGGTTGTTGGTTCAAGGGCTCCTGGCTCCTGCTGGCTCCCGCTCACCACCCTGCACGTCTGCTGAGACAGCTTAGGATACTTGTCTTCGGGCTTGTACGTGTGTGGGATTGTCTTATTGCTCAGAGAGAGAGAGAGAGAGAGAGAGAGAGAGAGAGAGCATGTAGTGGTCGCAGGCAACACGTTCCTCGAGGTTTATTATCAGTTTATACAAGAATCATGAGGTGGGTAGTGGGTGGAGAAATCCCTTCACTGTTTTAATGTTATGAAACAAATCATGTTTATTGAAGGTTGTTATCAGGATGGATGGTTGTAATGTTTGTGCAACATTTTCTACATTTGGCTATTTAAAAAAAAATCAAGTTATAAGTTATGGACCTCCCAAATATATATATATATATATATATATATATATATATATATATATATATATATATATATATATATATATATATATATATGAAATACTTGATCGCCGTTTCCCGCTATATCGAATTAGCGCCAGGAAAAGACGAAAAAAGGCCACATCCGCTCACATCCAAGCAGAACATTTTCTTCAATATTCTGGTCGAGTGCTGCCGACAATGTCAATGAATTCATTCATTGATCGTCGAGAGACCATGGCAGGAATGTAAGGAGAAATCTCCCTGTTGCTGCATCCACATACAGGTTAGCTATCTCACCCTTCCTCTACCACCACCGTCTCCCACCTCAGCCACCACACCCTTCCCTACCATCCTCACTCCCTCCCTGCTTGCTCCCTACACCTTGAATGGAGTATGGCATTGTTCAGAAGTATAATCACTCGCCCCTCCATTCTCTGTCTCTACTCCCTATTTTTCCGTCACAGCTTTCCCGCTCCACAACAGAATGTTTCCCCGAAAACCTTTCACCTCAGCTGCTAGGAATTTCTATCCTGCCAAAAGAGTGGATGAATTATAGGGTATACATAGGGGTGTCAGTGCGCCGGGCAACTTCCTGCCATGTCTGCAGACCCTTGGACTGATAGACAGGGCCTCAATTTTTATGATGTGGACCGGCTGCTATCTGATATTTTTTTCTTTTTAAGCTTGTCAAGTCTTCGTTAGCTTGACTTGCTCAGCCCTACCACTCTTGAGTTATTCTCTCTCAACAGCGTACATACGACGTTGTCAGACAACTGTCTGAGCCTTGCGATCATCTTGTTCAGCTTTGAACTTGAGAGTCTGAAACAAGACTTAGGCTTCAGAAACCGTGGAGGAGTCCAGCTCTAAGAAACAGCAGCTCAAAGGACTGGTAACCCAGAAGAGCTGGCTGCCTTAGGAACCAACTACACCGACTGACAGGTAACATCCCGAAGAGCTTGTAGTTCTAGGACTTAGCAGCCCTAGGACAGATCCAAGACAAGAGCACCTCCCGAGAGCTGGAAACACGCATTTCCTGCAGTCTGAGGAACTCTTATCGTGGGGAGCTGGCAGCTCCAGTAATCTTGGGCCGGAAGAACTAGCAGCCCTGAGAACCAGTGGAACCAAGAGTCAGCGACAAAAAGAACCAAAGAAACTCAAGGACTTCCAGGAGAAAGCAACCTCAAGAACCAGCAGCTGACCGCCACAAGAAACAACAGGGCCAAGAACTAACAACCCTTCAAGAACTAGCAGCTTCAATAGCTGGAAGCCAGAAGCACTAGCAAACCGAGGAACTAGCTAGCATATCTTGCGCCCTCCGCAGTCAGTCAGTCAGTCCTACCTCTTGAACCCTAAATATTCTGTTGGAGATCGGGTTCCCCACAGGTGAGCTGGCTGCACCTGTGGTATTGCTAAATTCATTTCTCTTTCCAAATGGTCTTCCCTTAAACCTGACCTGCGGTATTTCGAACGTGTCGTTCACAACGATGCTAGGCTTTCCGGAGCTTCCCACTGGCATGTAATACCTGGATACTTGGTCTACGATTCTTCAGGTGGTGCATCAGATTTCTGGTCTTCCCGCTGCTGGTGCTGCTGGTGCTGCTAAGGTCAGAGATGGAGTGGATACGGTATCCCAGGTGCTCCATCGTCTGCGTTGGGTGCAGTAGAAACACATGGTAATCCTGCTTCACAACGTGGTCTGACGACAGTAATGAATTAAGATTGGGCTTGTGTGACTTGATGGATATTCTTACGTCTAGAGAGAGAGAGAGAGAGAGAGAGAGAGAGAGAGAGAGAGAGAGAGAGAGAGAGAGAGAGAGAGAGAGAGAGAGAGAGAGAGCAGGTCGTGCAGATTCAGGGAAGCATATCGTTTCACGACAGTCTTCAAGATCTTTAAACTTGTAGCCAGCTCTGACCATGGTATTGTGTGTGCAGTGGTGAGAGAAGATACACTGAGCGGAGGGAAGGTGAGGATGCTAAACTGAAGGTGAGTGGAGGTCGAGTCACTCTCAGTTGATCATGCATGACCTTGGATCATGTATATCATGTACTTCCCCTGGAGGCTTACGTTCGAGTCTGATTCAGGAAAGTCATGTTCTTCTTTATCCAGTTCCTGTACAGTGGAGTGGTTATATGACTGATCCACTCAAGGGGTCTTGGTCATTTGACTGATCCACTTAAGAGATTTGGTCAGTTGACTGATCCACTTAAGATGTGTGGTTACAAGACTGATTCATTATTAGGTAGACGATGATTGATCTCTAAATCATTTGTACCACTGATGCAATTAAGAGAACTCTCAACACTTCTGATTCACACGAGAGGCGCCACATTAATTGCCCCGTAATTCTTCAGCTTGCGGTCTGTCCCAGACGACCTGTAATGAACCTAATTTCGCCAGACCACGCTAATGGAGCCCCGTGATACCCAGCTTTAATTCCATCAAGCCTTGTCATCTATTAGTTCAGTAACTTAGTCCACTTAATCAGCTTGTTAATGCAGGGCCCAGGTTTCCGAGCTCAAGAAATGTTTACCCACACGATGCGGAAGGGAGAGAGAGAGAGAGAGAGAGAGAGAGAGAGAGAGAGAGAGAGAGAGAGAGAGAGAGAGAGAGAGAGAGAGAGCGTGTTGGTCTTTCTCTCAGCATCGCAGTGGTGGAATATAATGGACGTGATTTAACTGCTTTCAAGTCGTGGTAAGCGTTTGGGATCAGGATCGCAACATTTCAGAGAGTCGGAGAGTTAGTGGAGGTGGTGGTCGTCCTTGGCTGAGATCCTTCGCTGGACGTAGCGTTGCGGGTCATCACACCAGCCACCCACAGTGGCGGTACTGGGCCACACAGTGTGGCGCTCAGGGGTTTACGGCACAGCGTATAATGATGATCTCACGAGGGGAATACCTCCGGATGGCTGAGGTGAGTCCTGGTTGCTCACCTGGATCACTCAGGTGAGTCTGGTAACTCACCTGGATCAGTCAGGTGAGCCTGGTAACTCACCTGGATCAGTCAGGTGAGCCTGGTAACTCACCTGGATCAGTCAGGTGAGCCTGGTAACTCACCTGAATCAGTCATGTGAACCTGATAGCTCACCTGGATCAGTCAGGTGAGCCTGGTAACTCACCTGGATCAGTCAGGTGAGCTTGGTAACTCACCTGGATCAGTCATGTGAGCCCTGGTCTCATTGTGATCATGGGAGCACTTGGAATAGGTTTTAGTCTTTGATTCTCACGTGGTCAGAAAAACAAAGAAAGCAATTTCGGTGTTTGTGTTAGTTGGTTTGAATCTTATTCTACCTTTCATGTTTGTTGTTATCAATATTGAGGTGTGGTTACGTCTTCAGATGCACGGTGTGATTTTTTTTTATTTTCTACCAAAATTGTCTCGTGTTTTATCTGGTTGTTGTAGCCAGCATCACGTGTGAAAGAGTAATGTGCCAGAGGTAACAGGTTGATTATGATCAATTACTGAGTCACTGTTGATGAGAGCACAGGGTAGTCCACGACCGCGGGCGGCTGGTGGGCTCCGTTATGACACCACCCACCCACCCACCCACCCCTGCTGGCCATGACTCAGCCCACCATCCGTGATCACGTCCCCACCACAGTGGCACGTCTTGCCCTCCTGCACGCATCCTCTCAACCTCTCAACCTCTCTCTCTCTTCTCTCTCTCTCTCTCTCTCTCTCTCTCTCTCTCTCTCTCTCTCTCTCTCTCTCTCTCTCTCTCTCTCCCCGGCAGCAGACAGACCATCCATCTTGCCAGTTTAACTTCGGCCGGAAATGGTGCCGTGGACGCCGAAGACCTGATCCGTTTCAGATTCGTCCCAGAACATCACGAGGGTGAGGGAGGAGGGAGGAGGGGCCTGTAGGACGTCAGGAAGGGCTGCGGTGCGGGAGGCGTTGTAGGAGCTGGCTGGTGCAGGGAGTCGGTCGGCGCTGTACCTCCATAATGGACCTATGTCTCTGTCCCCCCCCCCCCCTCTCTCTCTCTCTCTCTCTCTCTCTCTCTCTCTCTCTCTCTCTCTCTCTCTCTCTCTCTCTCTCTCTCGTAACAACGCCTGTTGCTTCTGAGGTTGTATGTAGTAGGGTCATGAGAGTTAAGGTCAGCAGTGGCTCAGTGTTGTGTCGTGGTAAAGTGTTATAGTGATCCCTGAAGATTAAGCTCTCTATAAGGTTGTACAAACATTGTTCTTTATACAAGGGTCAAGATTCGTAGTGTTAAGTGCAAGTACGGAGGAGGGGATCTGCAGACACGTGATGGTATCGTACGTTCGCACTACAGTTACGTCATCATCACCGATAAATCTGACTGGTTAGTTGCACCAGCCGTTCCTGAATTAACTGTTATGGTCACTGTCGTATATATACGTACTACCAGTTAACTAGTACACAGGTAGCGCACCAGTGATGGCCCTACCTACCTACATGGTGTACACTGCTACATTTCAACAACCAACTGACTCAACTTTAATTACTTAATTTCCGTTACTGGCTGGTTTAGTGGGTTCATCCATCTCCCGTGTTGTGTACGTGATACAGTTCGTCATGTCTCAACAACAACAAAGTCTCTGTAAGCTTTGGAATGACGTTATTCGATGCTCTGTTGATGACTGTTTCTATGATGACAGTGCGTTGTGGTAGATCTAGTAGGTGTAGATGATGCTTACCGACCATTTCCCGTCTCAGCAGCGAGGTAGCATCAGGAGCAGGTGAGGGAGCAGAGTCAGGGACACTCCTTGCTTCCCTCTCCCTCTTTTCCGGTGTAATGGTAAGGTGTTGCAGCTGTGTGTGTTTGTACGTATGTGTATGTCATGAGCTTCAGCGTATCACCTGCAATTAGTATTGTGTTTCACCACCAGGTGAGGTTCCTCACCTCCTAATGGCGCGAACCCTGCTAAGCTCTTCCTCCACTCGACCCTACCTCGACCTTGCCCCTACCCCTCCCCCTGCCACGTGTGTCAAGGGCTTCTTCCTCACTACACAGCACACACCAGTTTTATGCCTCACAAAATTGTAAACTTTATTGATTATGTGTTTGTGTACGTCTGAACAATGACCTGACCTCTGGTACTACGATTATTTTCCCTTCAGTTTATGTGTATATGTAGGTGGCTGGAGGTGTGCCTCTTCTTACTGTGGCCTGAGTGAGTACCTTCCTCCTCGGTGATCTTCTGGTAAGGCTGGGTCCTGATGCAGCAGTGGGAGGTAAGGTATCCTGCAGGCCGCGCAGCGCTGGGGCGGCCGACCCGCTCGCTACTGGCCTGGTCGGGCCAGGGAGGTGTCCACGGCCTGGGGTTGGGGGTGGGGAAGAGGCAACTATTTTCCCTGGCGGCCTGATTGATGGCGACAGAGAACATCTTCCTCGCCTGGAGCAGTTGCGATACATTCACTGCAAATCCTGCTGAATGGATCCTTCTTGCCGCTCCACCACATTTAACTCTGGCGGTTTTATTTACGTTTACTCTCGTGTCTTGAAACACGAATATTGCTGGAGTGTGTAATGGTTCCCAGGATGATGTTTGGCCTGCATATATTCCTCCTGTGGAGTTCGCTCGAAGTTCAGTTCAGACTTTATCACTGGGTTGGAAAAGTAATGATTAAGTTGATAGAGGTATTGTCACACACACACACACACACACACACACACACACACACACTACATATACATTAGGAGACTGGAGACTAATTGAAGCTGTAGAGTTAGTATCGTTGTGTTAGAGATGGGGTGGTCAAGAGAAAGTTTGTGGTCTGGTTCATGTAAGGTCGTGATGCCTCGAGTCGTGGTCTTAGCTTAGCTTGACTTTCTGAGGCATCTCCCGGCCTGGCATGCAAGACTGGGTCTTGGGTGAGTTTTCTGTGCGGAGATGAAATGGAAAAGCATCATTAGCGCTGCAAGGATGACCGTCTTAATTAGAAGCTCAGCTCGAAAGTTCGTGTGTCGACGAGTCCCTTGTAAACGAAGACGTACATCTGACGGCGATCGTCCCAGCCAGTCAGCCTTCGTTGTGGCGTCAGGCTGAGGGAAGGAGGACAGGTCACGAGGACACGGTGGCCAGAGGGCCGCACACCGGGAGGAGACACAGCAACAACACGAAGGCGTACACGGGTGGCCGGCGGGTGAGAGCTCGAGATTATCTGCCACGTTGTGAGGCGGACTCGAGAGCAAACTGTGTGACGTCAGCGTTGTCGTGGGGGAACGTGTGGTTGGCCCCGGTCTGTCCTCCGTCAACATCCTGTAGCTCACGTGGGAACATTTCTTGAAATATTCATTGTTGTTCATCCTTATAATTGTCATCCTCTGCTTGATCCCTCTCCTCTCGCTGTGCTCACTGCTCGCTTGGTGGGCTGATGTAGTAGGTGTTCCACACTATCTCTAATATGGCGTTTACAAGGGGGTCCATTATTTGGTGAAGTTCTCTCCAAGAGAGAGAGAGAGAGAGAGAGAGAGAGAGAGAGAGAGAGAGAGAGAGAGAGAGAGAGAGAGAGAGAGAGAGAGAGAGAGAGAGAGAGATTCATCAGCCTCAGAGTCCACTGCTCCTGATTTCCATGATTACCATCCTTTGACTGAGCGCGTGTCCACGCTCGGTGCTGTGAGTGAGGACGACAGTGTTATAACGCTGGGGACTAGTGCACCGGACTTCAGCCTCTGAGGAGTTAAGAGAGGCGTGTTGACCATGACACGTGTCGTAGGTGTAGGTGAAGGGCATGGGAGCAAGAGGGAGACGGGCAAGAGACTCGAGGGCAAAGGTCATAGTCGTAATGTAAATGAGTTCGTTCGAGGGGCAAAGATACGTGAGGAGGAAATGGAGTTTATTGGGCAGGTGTAGAGGGAGCGTGGGCAAAGGGCGGAGTAAAGTGGTGAGGGGTGAAGGTGTGAGGTGAGGAGCAAAGGGCTCTTGTGAAGGGCCGGGGGACTGCGAGGCAAGGGTATGAACGCGAGTTAAGGAGGGCAGTGGGCAGGGGCTCTATTGCAGAGTTCTGCAGTAAGGTGGCGTCCTGTGAAGGGAAGGAAGGGGCGTTGGTCAAGGGTGGCTTAGCAGCAAAGGATTTAGAGGCCATAGGAACAAGTGTTGAATGTGATTATGATCGGGTCACGTGTGTGTTTGTGGCAGGAGGTACAGAGCGACAGGAAGGGGCAAGAAAAGTAGAAGGGCAAGAGAGAGGTAGTGAGGTGACAGAAGGACGTGGGACGGGGGACAAAAGTTGGCAAATGGGAGGTATTAAGGGTTCTGATGGGTTCGGGTTCTAGTAAAGGGAGGGAGGAAGAGGGGAAGACTGGGTTGTATATCCTGGCATGGTATTCCCACACACACGAGCCCCAGCGGAGGATGAACCCTTATTTCAAGGATTTTTGTTATGAATAGTGGAGTAGATGGTCAAAAAATAGCCCGGATTTACTGGCAAATCTCGGGGGATTTTGATCCCGCTTCTGGGTTCAGGTGGAGAATGGAGCGCTTAGTCCCGGGATGTTTGTTTGTCGGAGAGACTGGAAGGCTGGGCGCGAGACTGGAAGGCTGGGCGCGAGACTGGAAGGCTGGGCGCGAGACTGGAAGGCTGGGCGCGAGACTGGAAGGCTGGGCGCGAGACTGGAAGGCTGGGCGCGAGACTGGAAGGCTGGGTGTAACATTGGCAGACTGAGCAAAGACTGGGGTCGATCCGGAAGACACTGGAATGCTGGACGTGAGATTGGAAAGGACTGTGGGAGAGTAAGACTGGGGACGACTGAGAGGGACTGGCAGACTGGATTTCAGACTCGAGGAAGATAAGGAGAGATACTGGGAGAGTGTGACAGCTCAGGGAGATAAGCTGAGAGACTTCGGGTAATAATGTTAGAGATTACGGGAGACTGTCGGAGGCTTGAGGCATGGGCTGAGAAATAGAGAAGGGTTGGGGAAGAGAATGAGAGAGAGAGAGAGAGAGAGAGAGAGAGAGAGAGAGAGAGAGAGAGAGAGAGAGAGAGAGAGAGAGAGAGAGAGAGAGAGAGAGAGACTAGAAACACGATCGCCGGTTTTAGGAAAGGTCAACACGCGACCGATAACCCTAGCCGACCTTAGGTCAGCAGAGACAACCTCCTGGTGTAAAATATGGAAGAAAAAAAAATATATTTATGGCATTGTTTGGATCTGTGGGCCAGGGAGTGTGGGGGGGGGGGTCTATACCTCACGTTTACCCAGAATGTGGGGAATGTGTGGCTGTGGGGTGGGGGTTGGGTGGGTGGGGCGTGATGGTAGACTCGTGTGTTGGTGTGGTAGACGTAACGTGACCAGGAGCGGTGGGTGGGTGGGTGGTGGTGTGTGTGTGCTGGTGTGAGTGAGGTGTTGACCGTCTCACGTAGTGATGGTGTTGTGGTGAGGACGGGCACTGCACACCGGGGGATCCTGCAGGACTTGACGAGTTCTGATATTCAGATCTTCGTCGGGATATTGTGAGGAACGTTGAGCTTTTCCTGGGTGGATCCTACACTGTGTAGTGTACGTCGTTGTGGCTCATATCCCGGTACGTGTGGGGACTTATCACTGTCGGCCCAAGTGTATATGTTTGACATCTGAAAAAGTAAATCACACACACACACACACACACACACACACACACACACACACACACACACACACATTTTTCTGAATTACGAAATGAAATTCTCTCTCTGGCACCATTCCAATACTCATACCTAAAGCCTCAGCATGTCGGGGAGCTTCTGAAATACAATTTTTTATGTTATAAATATTTTACCGTAAGAGTCTCTCTCTCTTTTTTTTTTTTTTTTTTTACCGGAGGTGATGCGTTTTCTGGGAACCGTGGCTGGCTGGCTCCCTCGCCCTCCAGCCTCACTGTGGGTTAGGCAACTCTCGTGGGTGGAGGGACGAACCGTATACTTCGTCAAGGTGTATGTCGTCTTCCCGCCTGAGGCAGGTGTTGCATATACTTCGCTTGTGGTCATGACTTGACGTCAGCGGCCTTAACGACCCTGGGTAGTTGACGGGCCTAAAGCCCAAATGATCAGAGAGTTGTAGTTAGAAATCCTCGGTTGTTCAGGTCGTTGCCAAGCCCGTCTCCAGACGTGCGCGATGGCGCTGGAAATGTCAGTAGTTGGTCAGGTCAAGGGCGACACATGACCCATGGCGGGGAGGTTGAGGCGTGTGTGTGATGAGGTGTAGGTGTTGTTCATGCTTCCTTCAGCATGACCCAGGTGTTGAGGTTCTGGCCACCGTGGTCCCCTTCACTGCTGCGACCAACACCTTCCTTGACCCTCAGACCACCTGGGTCAACAGTCCCCCTGACCCCCTCCTTGACCTGCAGATGGCACAGGTCATCGACCTACCTAACCAGCAGACCTGATGGGTCACCTGGTCTGCTTGACTTTGTCAAACAGGTGGGGTCAAGCGCTTTCTTGAACACCAGACCATCTGGGTCAACAGCCTGCTTGACCTTATCCCTGGTGGGGGTGGGGTGAGGGGGGGGCAAGAGATCCCCCCCACCTGATCACCATTCCAGGGAGCGGGCCAGGCGAGGCAGGAGCGCCAGGTCGTCACATTAGCATGTGAGGCACGACTCCAGCCTGGGCCTCGCTCCACCACTAGAATCAATTTCCCTGATGCATGGGGCGTCTCGCTCCTCCTCAAGGCTCACTTGAAGACTTATCTCATGTTCTTCCCGCTGGATGGCCGGGGATTGGCGGGACCTCAGCACGGACCACCGGTGGTGTGCACGTGAATCCATCCTGCAGCCAGCGTCTGTCTCCCGCTGCCTCGGTCAGTTCATCACCAAGCAGGAGGGAGGGAGGGAGAGGGTGTCTGCCGTACGAGGGTTCGACTCCAGCCAGTATCGTGCCTGAGGCTATACTCGTCAGTACATTACCTGCCTGGCTGTGGCTGAGGCTCCGGTGGACGCTCGGTGGGCAAGACCTATGCCCACAGTGGGCAGAACGTAGTGCCTATCCCACCTAGGCCCACAGTGGGCAGAACGTAGAATCTTCCTACACAGGCCACCAGGTTGAGGGAACTGCTGGATATGTAAGCGTCTGGAGTGTGGGTGTGTCATGCAGAGTGTCCATCGGTGAATGACTATCACAAGGGTTTGAAACGCGTCTGTTATCTTTGTTCTGCATGTGTGAAATGATAACGTTATCTCTGTGGATTACGTTGTAGTTCGTCTCCTGAAGAAGGAAGGGAAACCCGGCGAAGGACCCTAGCAGGAGAGGGAGACGCAGAGGGAGAAGAAAGGTGTAAAACATAAGAAAAACAAACATAAAACAAGAGAGAAATACAACAGGGTGAATCAGGGAGAGGACAGAGCTAGACGGACGGAGACAGGCAGAGAGGAGACAGTAATGCAGGAGACAGGAGAGGGCGGTGGTTGACGGCTGGGCGTCCCCTAGGGCATCGCGAGACAGGGAATGATAAATTGCTCTATGATCCCCCACAATCCCCGTCCGAAATACGAGAGTGGACGCTCCCTGCATCGCTAAGCAACCTGCCTCTCGTGCCAAACAGAAAGGCATTTAGAAACCGGAGAAAAAAAAAATATATATATATATATAATGGTGGTTGTTACATCGTGGTGGTGATATATAATGGTGGTTGTTACATCGTGGTGGTGATATATAATGGTGGTTGTTACATCGTGGTGGTGATATATAATGGTGGTTGTTACATCGTGGTGGTGATATATAATGGTGGTTGTTACATCGTGGTGGTGATATATAATGGTGGTTGTTACATCGTGGTGGTGATATATAATGGTGGTTGTTACATCGTGGTGGTGATATATAATGGTGGTTGTTACATCGTGGTGGTGATATATAATGGTGGTTGTTACATCGTGGTGGTGATATATAATGGTGGTTGTTACATTGTGGTGGTGATATATAATGGTGGTTGTTACATTGTGGTGGTGATATATAATGGTGGTTGTTACATTGTGGTGGTGATATATAATGGTGGTTGTTACATTGTGGTGGTGATATAGCGTGGGGAACACTTGCTGGGGAAGGGGGGCACCTGGAAATCATGTTCTGTTGTGGATTGGATCATAATTCTGATAAATGAATAAGTGGATAAATGAGTACTGGCTAATTGGACGTAGGCAGCCCATTTAGCTGGAGGTACGCAGTTGAGGTACTCATGGCTGGCCTCGCGAAATAAAGACCACCAGCAGCGGAGGGTCACCCCCCCCCCCTCCCTCCCCCTCACCTCCTCCTCGCCTTCCCCCACCTCCGTCCTGGGGGGGGGGTCACACCCCCGTGACGTCACCAACGTTCCAGTACTTCTCGGCGTCTTTAACTTCCTTCCTGTGACGTAGTAAGTATGGGTTCGAATATCACAATATCTCCAATATCGGACGAGAAAGATATACTTCTGAATATCGCTGTATTTTGCATCATTAATTCATGCTTTAACCATCAACATGTATTTGATAGGGTTCTAAACGCCCATAACTTGTATCATTTATCAATTAGGGATGTGATCGCCATGTTGTCTAACCTTAGCTGTACGGTAATCATTAATCTACATCTTGAGGCGCCGGAGTGGCTGAAGAAAATGTGGTTTTTAAGATGAATAAGCAATTTATGGCTCCTGTCCTGTCAAGCCTATGCAGGTTGGTTACTAACCTGTCAAGTAGTTGGGAGCTGATAATTTACGACTCTCGCTTCACTGTCACCAACAGAGAGGGAGGGAGGCATGTATGAGGACAACCCTGCAACAGTGAGGTTCCTTAGTGGCTCATAAGAGAAACGTGAAGGGAAGCCAACTTTACTGCTGGTCGTAAGTTAGGCTGGAGAAGAAACCGGAAAAAATAGGGATAGAATAACACAGAGGAAGAGGATAAGATAAGATAAAGGAGGAGGATAAGATAACACAGAGGAGGAGGATAAGATAAAGGAGGAGGATAAGATAACACAGAGGAGGAGGATAAGATAAGACAGAGGAGGAGGATAATATAACACAGAGGAGGAGGATAAGATAAGACAGAGGAGGAGGATAATATAACACAGAGGAGGAGGATAAGATAAGACAGAGGAGGAGGATAGTATAACACAGAGGAGAAGGAATACTTGGGAAGTGCGAGGCAACGGCTCAGCTCGTGTGTGTGTGTAATCCCACAACTGCGCCTCCTTCCCTGGGTCGTCAACTGCATCCCAACTTCCTCAACTGTATTCCCGTCCCAAGATCTTGATCTGTACCTCGTACGTAAGGCTGTTCTCACTGTATATCTGTTGTTAGGAGAGCCTCGGGGTTCCTCATGAGCAGGAAGTACGTGTGTGGAGTATGGCTAGGAACCTCAGCCGATGTGTGCAGGATCATGGGAGGGGAGGCGCCGTACCAAACATGTGTCATGTCTTCCATAACCCGTAAAGACGTAGCTGTGGTGATCCCGGGTGTGTATCTATCCGGCGTCAGAGGGGATGCAAGAAGGGCTTTCCAACTTGGGACTTAACAATGTGGTCAGTGAGTGGTGAGGTAACGGAAAGTTCTCAAGACTCGAAGTTGCTGAGCATCAACTCGGGAGTTCCAGACTTTACCAGCTTTTGACTAACGATCGTGAGTTCTGAGTATTTCACCAGGAAGTCGCCAGAGGGCTGGGTCATAATGAGCAACAGTCTCTTTCACTATGTCATCTGTTTCCCAGGGAGCCGAAGCGTCCACATAAACATGTCTGGGTGGACAGCTGGGTGAAGGGAGGGGTCATCGGCCAGTCTCTTACTTATGGCACTCTGGCATCCATCTACAGCGGCTGGGGTTGAATAAGAACCTGAGACAAACGACCGAACAGTCAGTCTACTTTCTAAGGAAGTTCTGGACAAACAAGCTGGTAGAATATGGTCGGTCACAAACTTGAAAATTAATGAATTGAAAGATGAATGTGAATGAGATATGGGACGTGTGTTTGTGTGTTTGTGTGTGTGTGTGGTGTGCTTGGGTGGGTGGTGGTAGTGGCTCGCAAAATTTGTCCCCTGTGTACAGACTCGTCCAGCAGCTCACACAAGGATGTTTCTGAATGTTGAATGTGCCGCAGGCGGTGGAACTGACTCCCTGCCTTGGAGGAGGTCACTCCTGCAGGTCGTCAGTACTGGAATTGGACTTTTAAATCATGGAAGAACGTAGAAGACCTCGGTGACCCAGGATGTGGTGGAAGTTTGTCGCATGATAATGCTATGTACTACATGCCGTCTGACCTCAGAGTTCCTCCCAAGATTTATTGTTAGTATTAGCTACTTAAAGTAGATCTCAGTGGCAGTGCACGCCAGCAGTCTCACAACATCCACACGAGAACAAACATAGCAGAAGAGATCCCTGTATCCTGATGTTGTAGACTGGAGGCATTCTGCACTGCAACCAAGAGCTAGGAACTATCTTCCTACATCTTCTGATACTCCTAAAATTGTGCAAGGCTCAGCAGAGGAGGCTTGTTCATATATCCGGACACAACAGTAACGATCGCTCTCCAGAAATGTATGCGCCGATAATACGGTTAAGCCCAGAGGAAATTGGCAGTTTTAGAACATCAGTTAACAGAGAGTCTCTTGAGTTGTAAGTTGTGCCTAACGATTAAGTAGGAAATGGAAGGTTGAGAGAGAGAGAGAGAGAGAGAGAGAGAGAGAGAGAGAGAGAGAGAGAGAGAGAGAGAGAGAGAGAGAGAGAGAGAGAAGCAGCAGCAGCAGCAGTTTAGTGTTAATGTTGTAGCGATTGTGTTGGAACTCACCCACGGAGGGCAGTATGTGTATATATGTGGATGCTGGGCTCATGAGGAATGACTCCCCTCCCTCCCTCCCTCCCTCCCTCCCCTTTCTCATGTTTCGCCGGTCGTCTGGCCACTCGACCAAACACGCATTCATATCAAGATACTTTATTCCACGTCCAGCCTCTGGGGCAAGAAACTTTGCCCAGTAAAACTCCTGCACAGCGAGGAGGAGGAGGCATCACTGAAAAATGGATGGGCTGACAACCGCGTGAATTTATGATTTAACATTAATTATTGTAGTTTTCATCGTCGTCCATCTTTTTTTCCGGTAATGCTGGAAATTAATGTATTTTTTTTTCCCCTTCCGTAACAACGTAATTCTGTTTGTGGTCGCTGCGGTGGGGTAGCGTCGCAGAAGCCAAGATGATGGCGGGTGGGGACGTGAGTGGTGGCTAGCACGGCAGCTTAGCTCTCACGATGTTTTCAGTCTAGTGAGTCAGCCAGAGTGAACGTGTAAGACCACGATGAACACGGATGACAACACCCCCGCTGCCTGCATGAAAACTACATCTTCTGGTGGCCGATGTATAATAATCTGTTCACTCAGCGTATGTTGTTTGTTGGCCTCTTGTTTAATCTTGTCAGAATTTGTTTGGACGATTTTTACAGTAGCATAGTTTCCTAAGCTGGAAGATTGTTCCTGTGCTCAGAAATATTTACAGTTATTTCCATGTGCAAATCCTGCAGCAGAGAAATTCGGAACGAAGGCAAACAGGAGGTCGAGTGCTTAAAATCATTGCTCCATGGAAACGGAAGTTCTGATGAGTATACGTGAAAGCGCAGTTATTGATGATCGTGTTATAATTCCTGTGTGATAATAGAATGAAATTGGAGCCCTTGTTGCACTTTGTGAAGTATTACAATGGCCCTTTATACATCGAAAGTGGTGGAAAAAAATACGTTTGGTTGGTAATTACTCTGCGAAAATTATTCTCTTTATAGTCATATACATAGAGAGTACATCAGACTTTAAGTATACACATATACACATACTAAAGACTTGCAAGGAAGTATATCAAGCTATGAAAGAGTTTATAAAAGAATATTTCATTCCCAGATAAGATGCATGGGAAAACCGAGTGTGATATAACTCTGACTGGAAACCGTCTCTTTATAACTGTATCAATCGTCAACTTCTGAAAAGTATTGGAAAATTGGATGTGGACGGTCGTCAGCTGACCGAGCAGTTGTGAGATGAATTAAATTATGTGTGTGTGTGACGGTTATAACTGAATCAGCGAGAATCCCTCGAGTTACAACTTGGAAAGTCTGAAACGTTAACGATTCCTTAAGATATTGTTGAAGTCTTTGAGGAGGACTGGTCGCGTTTTCTTTCATGACGCTGGTGACATTGAGGCTTGTGGCGAGGGACGGGTGGACAACACTAGTGGCGGAGTCGGCCACATTGTGGTCCACTGACGGACACTATAACATTGACCATTAATAAACTGCTTTAGTCCAGCTGTTGCTGATTAGGTTAGCGATGATAACATACGTTAGAGTGTGTTTGATGTACACAGTCTCTCTCTCTACCCTGGAGAGAACATAGGTCATAATGAGGAAGCGTCGCCATGATGAATATTGTGACCGTACACAAAGCCGGTGACCCTTCCTGAATACACAGGTGTCTGAATCCAGCTCCCCCCCCCCCCCCCCCCCGCACACACGACCAGGAGACGGAAGTGGGTGATCTCCCATTGACCTGTTTGTCGTTGATGACTGCCTGCTGAAGGAGATCACGAGCCACAAGGGTATCGGTGTTGATCGGATGTAATATACGGACGCCTTGCGATCATTGGCCACCGATGATGGCTGAGAATGATATATTGTATGATGATAACTAACCATATGATGATACAATAGTCATCATACCAGGTTATGATACGGGCATGGAAGGCAGTGTAGTCAAGAGTCAGGTGTCTGGTTCTTAAATGCTGCATTCCCAGGTCTCCTGTGTGCAGTTGGTGACTCCTGCAACATTAAGTGCCATCACGAAGCAATATCTCTGGTCATGCTCTGGGTCTCCAGCTGCTGTTTTTTATGGAAAACATCAAAGTTTTCGTGAAACTATCGGGGATAATATTCTGCCTCACCCGTCTGTGTTACGGTCGGAAACTCTGTTGACCATATCAAGGTGTATGACCTTTAGGCCATAAGATGTATTACTTCTTTGGTCTTCTGAGTTTGATAAGTGTTGCGAGATACTAGGATGTGTAGGTGTATCCCCGAAACACTAGGATGTGTAGGTATGCGGTCTTTGCATCATGTGTAAGTGGTGATTACTCCAGCCTGGCTGGTGTCTGGCTGATGTTCACCGTAGCCTAATTTGTCTACCCGAACAAGAATTTCAGATCCATAAAAAAATGATATTTGTAAGAAGCATCTGGGTCATTACCTGGCCATAAGTGGACCTCTGATCAATTTGTCTAACACTGTGAGAGACTTAACATGAGAATGAGCATTAATTTTCAGTGATGATTATTAGGTCAAGTGAACCACTCTCTCTCATTAGAAACTTTGTGTACTATTGACTCTTTCGTGTCCCAGGGTTTTGACCTGTGGCACCTGAGCTGTGGTGACCTGAATTGAGCTGTGATGTAGATTGACTCGGATCATACGGCTGTGACCTAGGGGCCCAGAGCTGTGATGACCTGAGCCGAGCTGTGAGTGAGGGAAATGTCTGAGCCGACTCTTGCATGGTCAGTGTCTTGCTCCTGGTGATGTGTGTGTGTGTGTGTCTGTGTGGTAGTGACCCCCGCAGGTCAGGCGTCACGTACTGTCCGTGTTCTCTACGGACAGACTCATCTGACCTGAACCATGAACGCCACCTTCATGTAAACATGGTGGAACTTCGTCCTTATTTAGAGAGTTCAAGCTCGTTTGCCTACAGGTGACCCGTCTTGACCTCAGGTCAGTTTTAGGATATACATTATCACGTACACGCAGGTGATTTCCCAGCAGCCAATTTCCATGAGAGTACTGTTTTCTGAGTCGTGTGTTCCCCTGGTAGTAGAGGGAGGTCTACATGTATTGTGGTTCTGGGGAAAACGCTGTGAAGTTGACGTCTGTAGTGTGAGGAATGACGTGTGCTGAGAGTTTGATGGGTAGAGGATCCTGTGTGTGGGAGTGACGACAACGTACGTATTCCTTACTGAGGACACCAACTGCGTCTCTCCAAACCCTCTCTCCTCCTTCTCTCTCTCTCTCTCTCTCTCTCTCTCTCTCTCTCTCTCTCTCTCTCTCTCTCTCTCTCTCTCTCTCTCTCTCTCTCTCTCTCTCTCTCTCTCTCATCACTGTCACACACACACGCACACAGCACTTCCTTCCGGCACGTTTGAGGCTTCTTCAGCACACCCCTTGGTGCACGGGTCACCAGGAGCACAGCCCAGGTTGGCCATGCGCCGGTCCACTCCCTCATAGAGCATCAGTCGTTTGTTTGTTGTAAGATTTATCTCACATTTCCTCCCTCGTCCCTCAGTGCCGGAGGCGAGGCTGGTCCTTGCCCCGTGTTTGTCAGGAGTGACTCCGGTTTATGGCCACAAGGGAGGCGGTAACACATCATAGCCGCGAGGGGCGATGTATATTAAAAGCAGTTCTCGTAAAGCATTATTTACCGGCGTTGCAAGATCTGATTAAAAGCTTCCTCGTTGTTAATGTTTCCTGAACGCGTTCTTGGGCCCAGACAAAGGCGGTGTCTGCAGTGCATCGTTTGTACCTGCAGGTTGGGGTAGCCTCAACGGCAGAGCGGTACTAACGCTGGCTCTCAGGTGCTGTGAGGGCTCTGACCTGGGTTGACCTTGATGTTAGCTGCTCCACTGTGGCGCTGGTTGGTCCGATGTGGCGCTGGTTGGTCCGATGTGGCGCTGGTTGGTCCGATGTGGCGCTGGTTGGTCCGGTGTGGCGCTGGTTGGTCCGGTGTGGTGCTGTCTGGTTCATTGTTGTATTGTCTGATCCAGTGTGGTACCGGCTGGTCCGTTATGGTGCTGGTTGGTCCGGATGGTGCTGGTTGGTCCGGTATGGTGCTGGTTGGTCCGGTGTGGTGCTGGGTAGTCTGACATGTCCTTATGTGTCAACACGACCATTAACCTAGAAGATATTGGCCATTAATTCGTCAGGTGTACAGACCTCGCCTCTCCGGAGGTCGTGTTCAGGTGTGGTCTTATTGTTGTTAAGTTTATTGTCTGCTGTGGGGGTGGGGGTAGTGGGTGGTCTACGAAGAGCGTGTGTGTGTGTGTTGTGTGTCTGTGTGTGTGTGTGTGTGTGTGTGCGTTCCGCAAATGAGCCCGGGTTGTTCCTAATGAAAATGAATCGTATGTTCCAACACGTATGTAGACACATACATCTCTGAGGTATATATCCAAGAGAAGCATTACGAAGAATATCCATTACTGTATCGTGAAATAAACAGTAGAGTTTATCATGTAACTACAGAGACCCACCTGCAGCCTGTGTCTGAAACCTAAGGAATCACAAGCTGTTACTGAGATGCGAGGATGGCCACCTACAGACCAGGACTTACTGCATCCTAGTAATACCAGGCACAAGCTGCCCTGTATTGTAACCCGTACATTGCCTACAGGTCAGTGCCCTCTCAACCACTGCCAGCACCCACCTACAAACCTGCAGAAGCACATAACCCACGTAGTGGGGTACAGTGCTTAACCTAATCATTATAAACATGACACGTGTGTTAGACTCTTCCTCTGGGGTAGGCTGCTCAGCCCTCGGGTGCTCACCATGTTGGTGGCGAGGCTATAACGTGGGGTCGTCTGGATGTGGGAGGGAGGAGGGGAGGTGGGTTATCATGACCTACATCAGGGTAGACTATGCGTTATGTATACAACTCCCTGGCCTACCCCAGCCTGCCACCCACACAACACCAGCCTCTTATCGTAGCCACATGTTCCAGTGTATCGTTTGTTTACCCAGCGCTACTGCAGCGTTTTCCCTACTGCTGCATTACCTTATCTTTTAGTGCACTGTATTCCACTCAAGTGCATTGCTTTCCCTTTCCACCGCATCGCTGTCCCTCTCCACCGCATCGCTCTCCCTCTCACTGAATCGCGTTCTCTTTCAGCGCACCTCTTCCGCCTTCCACTGTAACGCATTCCCTTCTCCTCAGTCCCTTCCCCTTCCATTGCTTCGCTCTCCATATCAGTGCATTGCTTAACCTTGCAGTACGTCTCTTACCCTCTCTACATCGCTCGACCCTAACATACTGCCATCATATCAAAATCTTACTTTTGCCTCGTCTGTGACCAAAGTCTGTCTTGTTCTGTTTTCATTATCTCCCGCAGGGAGTAGTGAGTGTATACGACTTTTCCCTCCTTCAGTGTCGATGTATTCTGGTTTGCCTTATGTGTTGATGTGTTCGGAGGAGAGCGTGCCGGTGTCGCAGGCCCTTCCCACGTCCTGGATACTGCTCGTGTCTTGGTTTTCTTCAGTAGTGTATGTGAACCCGCAGGACCTGGGAGAGAGAGAGAGAGAGAGAGAGAGAGAGAGAGAGAGAGAGAGAGAGAGAGAGAGAGAGAGAGAGAGAGAGAGAGAGAGAGTGTTTAGAGAGGAGGGAGACCTCTAAATTGCTGCTACGGTCATGTTGATCATTACTGTGAGAAGTGTGTGTGTCTAATTACCTATTCGTAATGACCTGTTTGTATTGTAAGGGGGGGTGAGAGTTCTACACTCGTGCTCCCTAGCCTTCGCAACTTTCTAAATACCATTCATACATAGAGTTACAAAACCACAAGTCGCAAAACCTTGAACATCTGAAGGTGTTCAAAGACCATACATGCTGTCGCTATGTCTGATGCTGTCCCTGTGTGTGCCTTTCTTGCTTCGTTTGTGTGTCTGTGTGTTTGTCAGGAATCAGAGAAGCTGAAGCAGTTGGTATCTTGCTTCTTGGGTCATGATGACAACAACTGGTACAGCTGTCGTATAACGGGAGAAACAGAGGATAGAAATAAGGGAGGGATATTGATGTAGATGGGTAAGAAGACGAAGAGGGCGTCGAAGATGAGGAAGGGTGCTTTAGAATAGGAGAAAAGTAAACGAAGAAGGGTGCGTTAATGATGAGAGGTATATTAGAGTAAACGAAGATGGGTGCTTTAATGATGAGAGGTGTATTAGAGTAAACGAAGATGGGTGCGTTGATGATGAGATGTGTATTAGAGTAAACGAGGAAGGGTATGTTGATGATGAGAGGTTGCGTTACAGTAGACGATGAAGGGTGCAAACAAGCACAGTGAGGACATGAGCGTGACCATCAGCAGCAGATGTACGCCACACCAGGGTTAGAGAAGGATCAATAACCAAACCCACTGTGGTGTCAAGAATGGCCCGGCTGTGGTGGCCCGAGCCGGTAGTAGCGCCAGTGGCCCGGCGCCGGCAGTAGCACTAGTGGCCCGGGTCGGCAGTAGCACTAGTTGCCCGGGCCATCCACAGCGGCAAGAACGTCATAAATGATTCATTAAACCACATGTATTCGTGTGACATTCCCGTGATGTGTGGCTCACTTGCCACCTACCTATTTGGGGTCAGTTGAGTTAGATAACCTACGGAAGATGACGGTACGATCCTTCGGCATTATGGTACAGTCCTTACGCACGATGGTACAGTCCTTACGCACGATGGTACAGTCCCTACGCACGATGGTACAGTCCTTACGCACGATGGTACAGTCCCTACGCACGATGGTACGGTCCGTACGCACGATGGTACAGTCCTTACGCACGATGGTACAGTCCCTACGCACGAGGGATCGCACCTTGAGCAAGCAATACGATCATTGAGTACGACGGTACAACAATCCTTGAGCACGAAGGTTTGACCCTTATTTATGATGGCTTGGCCTTTGACCTTGACCTTTAAGGCTCAGGTCAAGAGTCACGCCAGTCGTACTGGATGGTTGTACCGTCTCGCTCAGGGGTCGTAACGCCGCCGTGTGAGAGAGGTCAAGAGAGCGTTACTCTGTTTTTCTTTAGTGAACTTGTCCCCTCATCATTCGGGTTTGGAAATTCAGTCATAAATGAAAGACGTGGAACGCGGCTCTGAGATGTATACATTAGGTATTGGTTTTCTTGTCTGTTTCTAATAAGTCTGTCATTCGCTCCTACTGACGAAGGTTCTGGACAGTTCCCGTGGTATGACTTTGAAGTAAGCTGGGGGAAAAAAAAGATAATAGATTACCCATACTTTTTATATTGGGCATGTCGTATTATAGGTCATGTGTTCGCAAAGTACTTTTGAACAGGGGTTTAATGTTTACTCTAATATATCTGTCTGTATCTCTGCGAGAGAATGACGTGTGTGTGTGTGTGTGTGTGTGTGTGTGTGTGTGTAGAGCATGTTCATGGCCGTGTCTGCGATGAAATTTACATTATATATGCAGGAAACTGTGGCTTTACGTTTTATATTGTGCTGTACGATAGTTTTACAGCGCCCGGCACTGTCCACTCCACCCAGGACATAACGGACATACGTGCACGCGCCAACCGCACGCGTACGACCGCGCGTGGGTGTTGTCGGAAGGTGTGTTGGTGAAGCGGTGTTTGACTCCTGTGTAAAACGGGAAAGTCCTAAACGTGGGCCAGCGCATCAGGGCCCACCCACACAAAGCGCTGACAGACACAAGTAACAAAAAAGTATTACAATAGTTAATTGGTGAATACCTAAACTTTTATCGCGAATTGCAGGGTTATTTTTAATGTAACGCGATATCAACATTCATGGTTGTCGGATGCTATATTCATTTTGACCATAAATCACGTAAATTCCTGTTATTATTGTTATTTGGTTACTTGGTAAACCACATTTCAGTCCGTAAAGCTGGATTTTTGTGGAGTCTGATTTAGCCTCTGGCTCAGGGTAACTACCCCAGGGGTAGCGGGCCGTGGGGACGCTGGACACAGACGCTTGCTTCGCGAGCAATCACGATTTTTAGAAAATGGAGGGAAGCTGAGCGCGGGAGGGGATCATCCCTTTTGTAATCTGAACCTCCAGTCTTGACAAACGTTGCATATGGAGCTTTACACCCGAGAGACTGGCGGTCGGTATTACCCAGAGATTCTTGCTGAGTAGATGTAGTGCCTCAGGAATGGTATATATATATATATATATATATATATATATATATATATATATATATATATATATATATATATATATATATATATATATATATATATACGAATGTAGAGTAATGTACCGAAACCGCAGCTCCTCGTCCACAACCAGGCCCTACAGACCTTTCCATGGTTTCTCCCGGACGCTTCACATGCTCTGGTACAGTCCATTCACAGAATCCTCATCGTTCCAATTTACTATCCCGTGCACGCCTTTCACCCTCCTGCATACTCGGTATTTTTAACGAAAAGCTAAGGTTAACGGAAACCGTGTAGAAAAACTGCGAGACTGGATCTTGGTGACTCACGGGAGTGATTGTGAGTTTCCGCATCTCATCCACGAAAACAAAAGATGAAATTCGTCTCTGCATTTCAGGGAATACCAAATGACCAGGGTGGTATTTCCGCTGGTCTTCTTTTTTGTCATATATCTTTTAAGTGTTCCCTCATGAGTGAGAGAAAACGTGTTGCCTCACCGCCTTGACACGGGAAGACAAAGAACTGGCGTGTGTTAAGCCACGGCGTGATGACGCATTACCCTAAGTACGTCTTGGCGTAAAGCCTTAATACAAGGGAAGTCTTAAGGTTATGGGGTTACGGCTTCTCCGGGTTAATGTCATTCACGTATTTACTTCATAAAAACCTCTGGAACATAGAAGTATCTGCTTCTCTCTGTTGGCAGTGACAGAGATTTTTGTTCCCATTGTTATTCATCGTCTGTGGTCTATAGACCTGTTGGAAAGTATTCTGTTTCTACTAAAAGGAAGGTTAGGTGGGTTCAGCACACGGAGACACGAGCAGCTCCCGCAGTCCGAGACAATAGACACACACAAACTTCTCATCGCGTCGCTTGTGTTCTTGATCTACATAGCGAGTCTCCTGCTCTCCATCGCTGGAAACTTCTCCTCAAAACTCCAAACTGTCCCAAACCTTCAGCCAAACCCACACCGCTGACGCCATCCCATTATAGTCCATTCCTGTTGTCTAACAAGCCTTGTGTCCATAGTAACGGTTGAAGGTGTCTGGCCGCACAGTTCTTTTGAATTACTGAAAACAAATTCGGTCCAGCTTGTTGTAATGTTGTGACTGGCGAAGGGCCTCTCCATGTTGTCGCTGTGCAATAGCCAGCGGCTCGCGTGAGGTCACAGAGCCAGACATCTTTTTATTAATCAATCTTACTAACTACGTAATTGTCACGTACACATAAAGGACAATGACGGGTAGAAAAGACGTATTCATGTGCTGTTTTTTTTTGTGGAGGGGGAGAGGAATAAAAGAATGATAATGTTAATAATAATGCTAAGTGAAAGTTACGAAATGAAATTGATGATTATATGCAGATTAACCACATCACGTTGATGAGTGCAGTATTTTGAAACAAAGTAATCGTTATTGATTAATGTATTGTTTACGGGAAATATTTTCTTTGTACTAAAATCAACGTTATTTCGTCAGGTGTAGATTTTTAATGTATATGGATGCTGGATGATCCGGTGGCTCATGTATCGTGTTGTGTTGCATGGGTGGCATAATGGGGGAGATCTGTCGTGATGCACGAGAACACTGCTACTGTCACAACGGTGCAGTGTGTTCATAATCTCGCCAGGACAACCTCCTCCTCTGCCATGTTCCCCGCAGACCGAGTTAGCCGCCTCGGTTCTAGATCTGTCATGGATATCCAGCTTGACTCACTTAACGTTGCTACAGACGCGGAATGATTCCCGCGCAAATGATAGGCGAGGCTGCAGCTCGCGAGAGGGATCATACGGACTCCCTCAAGCTCTGCAGCCGACTTTGCCGGACGACCCTGTCTGTCTGCGTGTCAGTGGCCCAGATACCGCAGTGACCAGTGATCAGAGTCGTGGAGTTGACACATACGTGCAGGCTACCGGTGCCGACCGCGCCCCGGCCGTCGTCTGAATCCGTGACACAAGACGAACTCATGATGGCTGTCGATACGGACAAAAGGTTTGAAAATATTACAGTCTTATTATGGGGCTGAGTTGACGTCATCAACTACGCCTCTCATTTGGAAATTATTCAGAACAACACACACACACACACACACACACACACACACACACACACACACACACACCACTTGGCAGACGATATCTGAGGGCACTTTAAGTTGACCACACCCTTGCAAGCACACTCTTACCCGAACCTGGAGCCGCCCGTGTCGGGGAGGTGGGGGGATGGTCCAGGTGGTCGATGATAATTTGGAAGCGCTGGTGGATTCCCTGGTCCATCATCATAGTGGCTGGGTGGGCCAGCGGTGGTCATGATCGTGGTGAGGGGCTGCCATGTTCACTAGAAATTCCTTCACCGGCTCCTTTCTAGACCCAAGGTGATGTGGGTGAGCGGGAAGGGTAGTGGGACGGGCAGAGGCCCTTCAAGCGGTCACCACGGCGGTGTTTGTCTTCGTAGCCATCTTTCCTTATCCAGGCGTCAACGAGGAGGAAGGAAGGGGAGTGACTCTCGCCCAAACTTCCAGGCGGTCTGTCGCTGTACATACTCCTACGTCTGAGACACACCGGCAAACATATTGTGCAACATACCCAGCCAGCTTCCTCATGGCTGCATTGTTTGCCCCGGAGCCATTGTCGGAGTTACATCCAGCGAGGGTCTTATACAACATCCGGAAATATTTTCCATCAGCATTTCAGTATTGGATATTGGACCAAATTAATATTTCTGTTTCCAGTGTAATTGATTCATCACTACAGTGAGACATTAATTGACACGTTTCCAGTTGTCTGCTTTCAGAGTCGAGTCCTCGTAACTATACTGAATTTCGCAGGGGAATCGTGTGTTGTTTAGATGAATTAAGTTGTAGATTGGGAATATTCATTCTGTGAGTGAGAAGAACCGCAACACATTTAGCAAAGGGGAACTTAGATCTTCACCTGTGGGCCGACCACAGGAAAGATTCAAGCTCCCTCGCCTCTCACAAGCTTTATATATATATATATATATATATATATATATATATATATATATATATATATATATATATATATATATATATATATATATATGGTGACCGACAAGGCATAGGCGAAAGAATGTCCCGTCGTGGTAATCTCGCACGAAAGGTGAAAAAAAGGTGAAAATAAAACACAATATGACGCGGCAGGAATTAATTTGTTTTTCGAGCATTTGAAGCTAAGATCCGCCATGTCTCCGCCTGACACTGGTCTTGGTCTTCAGACAACCGGTTCATTCGGTCTTTAGCCCCTGCCCTAAGCTGTGGATGCTGTTCCTGGCCTCATGGATGGGCGACTCTGGCCCTGTGTTGGACAGTGAGTGAAGACGTTGCGCTGCGTGTGGGTCTCGTGGTAGGCGAGTGTAACCCGCAGAGTTAACTGGCCACTTATCCTTCACCTCTGGCGACGGATTAGCATCACTGTAAGTAACAGTGATAATAATGATTATCATGATAATAATGATTTTATCTACAACTTTTCGCTATAGTTTTGATATCCTTTTATTCCCTATTCGTCTCCGTAAACGAAAAGGACTCCGATATATATTTTTTTTTTTTACAAGGCAGAGTTATAACAATATATGTGGCCGAAATTCATTTCATAACAGACGATCGCTCGCGTGTTACTATTGAGAACAAGAGCGACATATCCATATCATATTTAGCCCGTAGGGTTGAAACGGTCCCAGTTTTTCAAAAGAAAATCCCCTAAAAGGGAAACGGGATCCAATGTAGGCCCTGGATCACAAAAAATCCCGTAAAGTGGCAGGAGGGAGCGGGTCAACAGTGGCATAATGTGTATGGTAATAGTGGTGTGATGGAGGTTATTACTTGTGTGTAACGGGGAAGATGATGGTGAAGGTGATGGTAATGTAATGGGTACAGATTGATGATGGTGCCACGGTGGGTGGGTGACGTAGGAGCGTTTTGCATTGGTTTCAAACAGAGGTCAGACATAGCAGTTTAATTGGGTGCATTTTAGCACAGGGGATGAAAAATGGTAAGATATTGACAGGCAGAGTAACTGTACGATGATGGGCATAATCGTGGTCGCGTACCTAATGTTATAACGATTTCTAGATCGGGTTGGTCAGATGTGTTGAACTGGACGAAATGTAATGATGGCATTGTCGTTGCGTCGTTAGCGTTTTATAACGAGGTGGTTATCGATAACTATTGCAGTGTAGCA
The DNA here is from genome assembly GCF_036320965.1 of Panulirus ornatus. Classification (NCBI taxonomy): domain Eukaryota; kingdom Metazoa; phylum Arthropoda; class Malacostraca; order Decapoda; family Palinuridae; genus Panulirus; species Panulirus ornatus. The sequence goes on from NC_092238.1 coordinate 2,167,858, forward strand.
ACTGCATTGTTTGATAATAATAGGATGAGAATGTGTTCATTGGTGTGTGGGAACGATTCGCATTGCAATAATAAGGATGGTAATGACTGTAATGGGTAGGACAGTGAAGTAGTGGTGATATAGATGGCAAACGTGACGAGATAATGGGACATAATGGAATGATATTGGATTTGCAAGGCTAGATGTTGGGTAGCATCAAGTCTACTCTGAGTCTGTGTGTTGATAATTGGTCTGTGTGGTTTTCACCGCCATGACTACAACACGAGCTGCTTGTTGGTAAACATTCCTATTTACCATACGTTGTCTGACAGGCCACATGACCAGATATCTGGTCCAGCAGGCCGGCTATCTAAATGTCCCGAGATGATCAAATCATCCACGTTACTCAGATTTCACAGTTGGTCGAAGTGTGGCATAACTGTCATCTGTTCCCAGGTCGCGTGGTCCACATGCTTCCCCGACACCTGCTCTCCATAGCAAATTAGTTATCACAACAATCTGAATCAGCTTTATATTCGCCAGCGCGTCTGCTGTACAACAGAATAACTATTAATTTTGTTTGTAGGCGTACTGTGCTTTGGAGCGGCAATACTTGCGTTCTTTGTATACGAAATTATGATTTCGTTTCCTGTTTGCGTCTGGATGTCCTTGTGTATATGTATCCCATGATGTGGTATTCTCTGTAGACAAAAATGATATTTGATTTTTCATGTCATTATCTTCAGTTTATATTATTATCTATGTAATTTTTTAAGGCTTCGGTAGGAGCTTTTTATTTACCCACTCATTTGTTTTACACACACACACACACACACACACACACACACACACACACACATGTATATATATATATATATATATATATATATATATATATATATATATATATATATATATATATATATATATATATATATATAAAGACGCCATTGGTAAACACGCGTTACCAATAGCGTCTTAGCTGTGTCTCTTATATATCGCTAATTGTTCTACGTCTTGTATCTCAGTCTTGTGTCTCCCCAGACTATGTGATCATTGCACGAGAGTGCACTCGGGAACTTACCGTGTTTTATTTTCCTCGTGGTTATCAGCATATATATATATATATATATATATATATATATATATATATATATATATATATATATATATATATATATATGCAGAAAGTACGCAAGTAGCAAGGGTTCGTAAGGCTCAGTCCTGGCGATGTAATCATACGAAAGTGTTTGACACTTAATATTCTTAGATTTTTTTTTAGTTGTTTCCACTTTTTTTTAATCAAAATTTTCATCGTTAGTGCATTTCATCATTGACGACTGAAACCATAATCGTGTTCACTTGTAAGTTCGTGTTCCCGAAGATAAATTTCTATGTTAGTATTGTGTTAGTCATCAACTAACCGCACCTGATGTTACCAGCCCTGAAATACATTCATTAATCTCCTATGTCACTCACACTCATGTCTGACACTCAGAGTTATCAGACAGATGAAAATTCCTTTGATGTGAGTCTGCAGGTACATGAAACTTGTTTACGTGTATAAACACGTGTGGAGAATATTACCTCCCGACAGTAGTGCGAGAGTTGGGATAAATGGCGTCATACGCGGGTCTAAATTGCATGTTCATGATTTTTTTCTTCAATGTGACATTGACAATAATGCGATGTTTTTTTCCCCCACGTGCGACAACCTTACTTGCCGGAGGAGGAGTAAAGTGTTGTATCAGCATCTCAGAGTACTGCTATCCATTGTTGTGCGTATGAAGACGGATGATTATTGATGAAATAAATGTTAATGGGATGGCAGAGTAGCATGGCGATGTTGCCAGCCTCAGACTTGTCTCCCGGAATATATAGAATGCCCGTGGGGGTCCGTAACTGCCAGGCGCACGACGTTCCTCGGAGTATATCCCTCGTTTGATGACATTTATTTTCACCCAGATGAATTGAATCATACTCTTATACATTAGTATTCCACAGGGTTTTTGTATGAGAATGATGATTAATATGGAATATGTGCAGTACGATCTCGTGTAAAGCATCTGGCATCTCAGGTCGATCAATGATGTAGGTTTCACTTGTGCGTGAGTTGTGGTGGTGAAGGTTCACGCGCAGCGGGCCACGCTCAAGCTCCCGTTTCTTACACTTCAGTGTGGGATGTCATCGGATCTAGAGTCCTAGTAGATAATTGACCGGATCCACCCATCACATAAGAAATCCCTCTCCTTCTCCACCTCATCTGAAAATTAAATCAGTGAGAATCAAAGGCGCGGAGAATAATTAAATACGAAACTGAGGTGGAGAGAGGAGGGTGACACGCGGTGTGAGGTGGTCCCTACCAGATGATCATGTGGCGTGGGTGTGCTATAGTGTTGTTGTGCCTGGTGGGGTTGTGGCAGAGGGCAGGAGGTACAGTGGAGGCAGTAAGCAGTGCAGAGGACCCCGTGGGATGTGGCCCTGCCCTACAGTATCTGCTGAAACACAACATAGCGACCCAGGAGCACCTCGCTCAGCTGCCCAGCAAAGGTGAGTAAACCTAAGCCGCGCCCGGTACACACCCACACCCGCACCCCTCACACACCTTGTCGCTCACACACCCACACAGAGGCTTCTGTGGCCACTTCATTACATTATCTGCTTTCTTCGATAAGTAAGCATGGTATTAAGACGTGAGATAACCTTTTCTGCTTCTTGATACAGATTTGAAGACGACACATAAAGAACTTGAGGTTAACTCGCTAAATGTACATACAACAATGAAAAGGATGAATGGCAAGCCGACTTTGCACAAGTGAAAAAAGTAATGGTAGTACACTTTACTAAACCTTCACTCTCTACACAAACAGACGTGCACTCTGTCTGTCTGTCTGTCTGTCTGTCTGTCTGTCTCTCTCTCTCTCTCTCTCTCTCTCTCTCTCTCTCTCTCTCTCTCTCTCTCTCTCTCTCTCTCTCTCTCTCTCTCTCCCCCACATACACTGTACCCAACCATAAATATACACATGCAGCGACGCAAGTATTCACACACACACACACAAACTACACAGACATTGAATATTAATAGCCAACGCCTGAGCCAACTCCAATCCTGAAATAATGAGTTTCTTACGGAATTTTCTGGTTCCGATTTCCTTCAGCTATTCGTGTGTGATATTAAGTTTAGCTAAATGGTGATCTGGTTATTTTTGTATTCAGGGTAAGTAGTTGAGGGGAAGGTGAGTTATAGCGAGTTGACGTTTAACCTTGGTTACCTTCTCTTGATGTTCTGAATTGTTTTGCAGTATTGCATGACTCAGAAGGCGAAGCCTGAGTTGCATTTGAGATTAAGTAGATTGCTGTGTACGAAGTTGGGGACATGTTTTGCCCATTCCATGTCGGTCTCTATAAATAAAAGTTATGCGAGAGTACCTCAAGTTCTCATGATTTTACTGTAAGGTAGTTCATACCAAGTCTTTTGCATCTAAAATCATTTTGAAGCAATTTTCATTTATATAACTGCATGAACTGTACTCTCAGGCAGAGGGAAGAGAAGCGAATGCCATGAATCAATTTAGGTAGAGCGGACCTGGACAGTGTGGCGGCGGCAGGGGGTTGGCTCTGAGCTCCGGGCAGGTTGGGTGGTGCAAGGGCGGGGAGGTACGCACACTCGTACACAGACACACACACACACACCTTAGCTGTGGCTCTCGCTGCCATGCCTTCTCCTGCTGCTGCTGCTGCTCGCTCAATCAGCGTGTAGGTGTCTAGCCTCCTCAGGGAGGGGCGAGATAGTTGTACATTGGGTTGATCGAATGTCTAGACCATGCGCGTTCTTGAGTGTATATAGGTAGTAGCATCGTGACCTAGATTGACATACTAACGTAGTTCTTGCCGTACCATATAACCCTGTATGATGTGACCTAGTTTTTTGAGGTCACGAAATAAGATCCTGTAACACTTGAGCTGTCGAATCAGGTAGACCATAGGTTGGTTTGATTGGCCAGGTTTAAAGGAAAGGTCAGAATATGTGATATGTGGATCACATAGCCCATTTTGTCATTCGCGGATCCTTGGTTAGCTCTGCACTAAAATTTAGTGGAAGTTTACATGATGGATCACTGGTGAATTGACGTACTAGATAACCAAACCTGCCCTGGCGCGTTACGTAATTTGACCCAGTTTTGCGTGACACAACCGTATATTGAAAGTTATACACGATCGGTTCACATTATATCTCTGGTTGTCTGTTTATAAGATTGTTTTGTGGATTAATTACTCATGCAGCTGTCACCGCTAAGTGTTTGTTGTATGTGACCACATCTTAACAGGTTTCAAGACGTTGTATGGCAACCTTTAATTTGGCAAGTGTCTTAAAAGTCCAGCTGCAGAAACCTAACTGCACTACTGGGTTTCTAGGAACGGATCCCGCGCGCTGACAATTTGAACATGAGATGAGATGTTTAAAGTTAAAACCTTTCTTGTAGTTTAGGTGATATACGCAGTAATCCCTAATTTTCATCAACTGTTAATCATGTTTGTAGCTTTGACCAGCTTAACTTGACCTAGTTTAAAAGTTTGTATTGGACTGGGTCATGATCATCGGTTTTCTAGTTATCCATGTATTCATATTAGTACCTGTTGAATAAGGTAAGTGGAACAGTTAACGAATATCGTACGTTCACTTGGTAGGTGGTGTAGCTGTGGACCCGGCCTGGTAGTTCATTTTGTGGCTGGTAGAGTAGACGATGCAAAAAAAAAGAAAATTATCTCAAGATGGGGTAAGGGGCCGCGCGACGTCGTAGACATATTGGCACTTATCTGCTGTTTTCGCGCAAAGTATGATTTCAAATGACTTTCTCCCAAGCCCGAGCTCGCGATCTTGAGAGCATGGGTCGGGGATTGGCAGGTTCAAATGTAAACATCTTCGCAGTTAATAGGATGCTTGACAGGAGCTTTCTGCCTTCCTTGTGAAAGCAGTAAATTGAGGAGGTATTCCGAATCTGTGATGTGTATTTTTTCTTTGCATGATATATATATATATATATATATATATATATATATATATATATATATATATATATATATATATATATATTTATATATATATATATATATATATATATATATATATATATATATATATATATATATATATATATATATATATATAAAGTGGGGAACAGTTCTTTCAGATATATTTCGTGAAGCAGTGTGAAATTCTTTTTTATTACTTACTTGTGGGTTTTCCGTAAAGCCTTTGTCTTCCAACGAGCCAGTGTCTAGGGAGGCTGTAGCGGTCTCCGAAGACACCTTACCAACTCTTGCTAGAAAGAAAGGCTTTGCGAAAACCCATAAATAAGTAACGAAATGAATTGATTCCAGGTTGTGTAACGATATCTATCTATCTATCTATCTATCTATCTATCTATCTATATATATATATATATATTTTTTTTTTTTTTTCTTTTCTTTCATACTATTCGCCATTTCCCGCCTCAGCGAGGTAGCGTTAAGAACAGATGACTGGGCCTCCGAGGAAACATCCTCACCCGGCCCCCATCTCTGTTCCTTCCTTTGCGTTGAGTTATTGGACTCGGCTTGCATGCGGTTATATTGTGAGTGGATAGTCAGCTTTGACGAGGTGATATCAGTCAGTAGATAAAAAGGAACATGATCTGAGGAACTGTGTAAACCGCGCGGCCTTAAAGTTGCAGGAGCCCCATAGGGTTGTTCCTGGGATTGTATAATGAAAGGGAATTATACTGTTTGATGATTTGTCTCGCTAGTACCCAGAGCTAGCTGCCAGGGGGAGGAGGAGTATCTGGATAAAGCGTCATTATATAATGAGTGTCAAAGATACAGTGGCAGGCATCAGTCTGGATTCTGAAAAATTTATCTTTTATCTGCGGTCCATAGTTATGTTTTAAGAAGTTTCTTTGCTTGGATGGTTTTATGATCCGTCGACGGTACTTTTGATATGTGGATTCACAGGACCTATGTTTTCATGCTGTTGGCGAAAAGTTCACAGAATCATAGTAAATGGTCGTGTGTCACTCACCACCCGTTCTCCATGCTATCATAGCGCTAAAGCGTAGCTAAGTGTTTCCTTTGTTGTAAATCTTGGCCAAACTCTGATGAAAATAGTTTTTACTTTTTTTTTCTGAATGTTGTATGAATAGACTTCAGTTTAAAGGGAGTGGTACAGTAGCTGCCCAGAAATCCATTTCCACGTGTTTGCGGCCCAGCTGTAGCTTTCTGTGGCAGGTTAAAGTGCGAGTAAAAACTGAAAACATTAATCGAAAGAATATTTTCAATACTCACAATTTTACTATCCAGTTATAATGGGAAATAATATATATATATATATATATATATTGGGTTTATGGAAAATGGTTGAATTCAGGTCGGGCCGAGATGTGTTAATTTTGTGATAACCTATCGTGTGTTACGGCTAGCCAAGATCGAAGGGTGTTTAATCAAGAAACATAGAGTCGTCAGAAGCCCCCCCATTCTTGATGTCTGGTGTGTCACGTCAGGAAACTGGTGGTTTTATTCAAAAGCGAGAGCAAGGGTAAACTGCTTTGATGTCGGCATTACTGTCCCACCGGTATTTTGTTGTGGACATTCCCAGGAGCTTCACCATCGCTATGCTTTTTCCCCCCCAGCAACAGTTTGGTTGTTTTCTACTCTTTCTTTCCTCTGCATTTTCCAGAGTACTATATAGTGTGTGATTCCAGCTCTTCTCATGCGACTGATTTTTTTCTTTCTTTCCTTTTTAGTGTAAGAATACCATGAGGATAGGTCGGGTCGCTTAGGTTACGTCACGGCAGCGAATTGGTTATCTGGATGTCGTGACCGTCGGTCAATAGTGTCTGCAGAGGAGCGCTATCAGTAGATGATGTTCGGTTACGTTTATAACTGTCGCAGTCATATTGCTGGGCTTTGAGGTTCGAGTGTGCTGTTGGGAGGGTCAGTTTGACCGAAGATTAGTTGGAAGTGGCCCAAGATAAGTTAGCAATGGCCCTGGATTAATTTGCAGTGGCCCTGAATAAAGTGAAAGTGGCCCAGGATTACTTTGCGGTGATCCTGGATTGTTTCGCTATGGCTCAGGATGAGGTCAGCAAAAGCCTTCGATTAGTTCGCTACGGTATAGCATTAGCCATCAGCAGCCCAGGATTAGCTGGCCCAAGGTTAGTAAAAGTAGGCCAGTGTCAGTTGAGTCAAACTTTACAGCACTCTGATTCCCAGACTGCATTCCACACTGTATCACACTGTGCTCCAGTATATCCCATAGATTGGTACATGTAATAACGTTGATGCTAAAAGTATAGGAGTCTTAAAGTCACTGTGAAATCTAATAACACTGAAGGAAATGAACGTATGAGATTTGAAGTGACTGATATGGCATGGGCAAAACATGCTCCAAATAAAAGCCATCTCGGATGTAGGGAAGAAAGTTGGAAAAAGAAAGAAATTGATGGTGGCGCTGCAGGTGTTTGCAAACCTGAGTCTTGAGAGGTAAGACGGTGATAGAAAGAGGAAAAACCGGAAGGAGGAAGAGAATTTTCATAGTTTAGTTGTTCGAGGGAAGATGGTCTCATAACGGTTAATTCTCGAGTGGTCCGTTTTCATATAGAAATTGTAGCCGCCAGACGCGTGCCTTGGGTCAAAGGTTTGGGGGATGGGACGCGCGCAGACAGCTTACGAAAACTGTTGCCAAAGTAATATCAGTAGGACTGAAAGAAAGTAAAATGGACAGATTAATACATTCTTTAAAGGAATCCAACTATAATTCTTTATAAGTTTACGATTCTAGATATATATTTTTTCTCATGCTTAAGATTGCCGAATTTCCATTAGCTTCTAGTGCTTTACACTTTCCACAGAATCAAAATCACTCAAATAGAGGCCAACGCAATCCCTCTTGAGACATAGGAAGACCGTGGGGACGAGCTGGGCGCCCTTGGGCTCAACCGACTGCTAAGCCAAGCCAAGCCAAGCCATGCCTAGCCTAGCCTAGCCTAGCCTAGCCTGGCCGTACCCATCATGAGTCAACCCGTGTGTTAGTGTTGCTTACAGAGATTGCATTTTCTATTTCTTAGTTTTTATGATGAGCTTATTTGTTTATTCTGTATATTGGATCCTGTCATCATCCTCGTTCTCGCTGACTTCAGTAATGAGTATTATCGCTTACCAGGGTATTTGTTTGATGTTGTTATCTTCTGCTTCGTCTTCGTCTTTCATACTTACTTGGTTGGGGGTATTTATTTCTGTTAGCACTGGATATGATAAAGAATAAATGATTGTCATGCTACAGGAGGAGGATGCAGAAATCTGTGGGTAGGTGTTCTTCGTCGTGTTCAAGACAGATGTGGCGACATGTGAAGGAGGAGGTTTTGGTACAGCTCATGCTAAGGGATCTGAAGGGAGCCGCCTAAGCTGCTGGTGTAGGGTTCAAGGCTACGAAGCCTCTCTGAAGCCTTAGGATAGCAGCGCTACAATCGTGTCGCCAAGAAATACATCGCTTTGTGTTACCCTGTGGCCTTTGTAATGAATCTGTGTTTCAGTTTGTGATTCCCTGCTGCAGTTGGCTGATGACGGGACCAGGAAGTGAGGGGTGGATGGTACTGGGAGGCTCCTGTGTCGTCCCAGGAGCATGGTTTCCCCGGGTCAGACTGCAGCTTGTGATTCTAGTGTGATTTTCGAGAACAGGTTTTTTTTTTCTCGTATTTGTGGCCCTTCGATAAGTTGTGACATGGCTTTGGATAGACAAGAAGTAAGTTGGAACCTGTTGTAAGTGGGGTAGCCATCAGGAATTAGGAAGTAAAGCGATGTTTTTTTGTCTTATGCAAACACAACTCGCCATCTGTGCCACTAGAACGACATAATTTCCCCTCCCTTGTACGTTTGCTTTCTGAATGACACATCGAAAATTGAACACGAGAGGACATGTGTCGTAGACCTGATGTATAAAGATATGTAGAGTTTTGCTATAAGAATGTGTAGAGTGGGATACAAGATAAACGGTTGAAGGAAGACGGCGGTGTTTGTCGGAGCTTGGCAAGGCCTGGCGCCTTGAGTGTTGGGCTAGGTTATCTCCTCACACCACATCCTCATGCCTTACCTACACTGTGCTCGAGTGACTCAGGTCGGTTCCCATTATGTACCAGGCTTGGCTACGGCCACGCCAGAGTCAGTCAAAACTCCGTTCATAAAAATGAAATGGTTTTGGGCAGCCAATATAGAAATGACATCATCCGTGGAATTGGCATATTTGGTTACTGTGTATGTTTCTACGTATCCTTGTTAGTTCGTGTTTATATTTGTGCTCTTTACATACACGTAAACACATCCATATATATGCACATATTTGTGTATATGCATATACATATATGCATGTATAAACTAAGCAAAAATTCACGCATTAACGACTTGGGAACTGGAGGGAGGCGCGCGTCAGGGCGTAACACATTACTGGATGCAGGAGTGGTCAAATCCCCTGCCGACATTCGCCTCCCCGAGTAGCTGCCCTCCAGGCTGCGAGTTTAATCTCCGGTCGGGCAGTCGTAGGGCACAGCAGTCAGCAGTGAAGCAGATGTGATTCGCCCGGGTTAAGTAACTAATGAATTCGAATCCATTCAGTTAGTAATGGATAGCTGTTTTCTTTCCTACCCACCACCACCACCACCACCACCAGCTCTACACTGCCTACCTTCTGGCCTACGGATGCCGCCCCCACTCGTGCAACACTAAACGTTGCCATATGTCTCGTCGAAGTGCTGCTTCTTGGGTTCCTAGTGTTAACAGACCACCCATCTCCCACTCACTCTCTATGTATATTGAAATGTCCAGCTAAGAATAAGGTGTAGTCGATCATCTAGGAAGGTAATGACCCTTTGGAAAGAACGCCGTCAGTTTTTTGGGTAACGCCGTCAATTTTTAGGGTTTGATTAACTTTTGAATGGTGATATGTGTGTGACACGTGACCATGTAACGCTGATGAGGTTTGTTTTAGTGTGATCTTGTAACAGTGGTGGGGTTTGTTGTGACGTGACCTTGTAATAGTGGTGAGGTTTGTTAAGACGTGACCTTGTGATACTGGTGGGGTTTGTTGTGACTTGACCTTGTAACACTGGTGAGGTTTGTTGTGACGAGACCTTCTAACACTGATGGGGTTTGTTGTGACGTGACCTTGTACCGCTGGTGACAGCTGACAGCCTTTGATTTTGCGACAAAAATGAGGGATACATTGTGCATTCGTACCCAAGCTGTGGGCGGCAGCGCAGAAGAAATTTCTACATTTCTAAATTTCTAAATAGGTCGAGGAACTGAGCCCCATTAATTCTCTTACTTATATAACAAGTTTCACAAGGAGTCAGCCAATAGTACTAGGCGAAGTATGAATGCTTCGAGTATATGGTGTAGGTTAGGGTACTTCTCAAGTATGTGGGGCATAGCTAGGGCACTTCTCAAGTATCCAGGGCAAAGTTAAAGTGTTTCACAAGTATTTGAAGGTAAAGGTAGGATAAGTCTCAAGTATTTGGGACAGTTAGATGCTCCTCAAGTAGTTGGGGCAAAATATTGTTATGGAGAAGGTTTTTATACGTATATTTTGTAATATGTTTTAGGAATATCTGTGAATTCATTGGTGTTACACCAGTTAAGCACCATTACACAACGGTACAGGATATAGGAATAATGCTGGTGGCAACATTTACATATGTTATGCAGTGGCTTGATAGATCGATTGGCTGGTGTCAGTTGTCACTCGTGTTGTTCAAAAAGAATTTGTTTAAGTTCTCTCTGGATGATTGATTGTTTCTGAAGCAAGTGCAGGTGGAACCAAATTGTTTTCGTCCTCATTAAACTTAGGCGTGTCCATCCCAAGTCCAATGTTTCATTAAATGTAAGGAAAATGTGTTCCAACTACATCTTGGGAAAAAATTCTATCCGTTTCTTGGTTTGAACACATTTAGGTATTTAATATGCCCAAGGAGGGACACTGGTATTAACGATAGAGATAAATAAATATATATATATATATATATATATATATATATATATATATATATATATATATATATATAGAGAGAGAGAGAGAGAGAGAGAGAGAGAGAGAGAGAGAGAGAGAGAGAGAGGGAGAGGTTCACTTGTCATTTCAGGGTATGTGAGTGTACGGCTGGCCGCCCAGCTTGTACTCATCAAACCAGTTCATTATTCCAGTTTAGAGACGTCCCTCGCCAATTTTCTGCTATTTTTTTCATTTCTTGCCGCGCCTGATACCAGGTTTATCCAAATATTACTTTACATCAAAGACTATGTTCGTAGGTTAGGATTTGGGACATACTGCATCAGTTGAATTGGATGTACGAAGTTTTTTTTCTTAATGTAACATCATGTTTCTCTGCCTCCGGGGCGTATCAAGGCTTGATGCTCTGTGAAGGTAGGTGTTCTGAGAATTATCGGTCCTCAACACCTGAAGAAAGTGTTTAGATTTGTCGGTCGTTTGGTCTCGTCAGTCGTTGAAGACGCCCTTAATGACCCTGGCAGTTGATAGGCCTAAAGTTTAAACTGCCAGCCAATGATCGTATCAGCTCCCATGTCTCATTCTGAGTGTTGCCAATTAATACAGTATCCTATTTCGCCTTTGAAGACTACGGTGTTTCGCGGGCTGGCGTCTTACATCCTCGCGTCTACCTCTCTTTGTTACCATGATATTGTGTGTAGAGGTTTGTGGTTTGATTTATTATCACGTGTTTTCTAAGGAGCATTTCATGACCACGTCACAGCCACTTCAATCGCTTGTGCTTGAGGTAAAGTCAGTCGTTGTTGTTCTTGGCCACACTTGAGACAGCAGCTGCCACTTGATCTGACATGCTTGCCCTGGTGATCAGTAATTAATCATGAACTGGTGTCGTGTTACGAAAGACAATCATTGTCCCCTCCAAGCTGTCTCACTGAGTGGTGTTGCTGTTACCTCTTTTTGCTGTAACCTTGAAAGGCACGACCTTTGCGTCTAAAGGCTTGACCTTTCATCCGAACCCAACGATCAGGTCAGAGCTCACGCCGTCATGGGTCGTACCGTTGTACTTAAAGAGGTTAATTTCCTTCAACATACGATCGTTTTTCATACAGGATTAAGAAATCTTTACGGTGAGGTTAAGGTTCCTCTCTTGTGGATTATCGGGTTTGTTTACCGTCATTCAGTTTGGATAGAGGCAAGAGGTGAGATAAACCTTCCCTCAGTAGAGTTGTCATTTTTAGATAAGGAAAAGATGTTTAATGGTGTCAGTGTGTGCCGGGGCCTGAAACCAGGCTAGAACTGTTACAAAAGAGTTCAATGAATCGTTCCTGTGGGCGGGACGGCGACTTTAGCCTAGATGGCATTAACCGCCCATCCGTGGTGCTGTGGTTGGTGGTGATGGTGATGGGGTGACGAGGGTGGTAATGGGGTGATGGTGAGGTGGGGTGATTATGATGATTAGTAGGGTAGTAATGACAAGGCTGATGAGGGGTGTCAGTATTCTGTGGGGTTTGTGTGTTACTGAGGAGGTTAGTGGGGTGGCGATAAACTTACTAGGGGTTAGTGCTGAGGTCAGTAGTGGTTGTTTAGATGGTGGTGGCGATGTGGTTGGTGGTTTCCGATGTGGTTGTGGTGTGGTTTAAGACTATTTTGGTTCGAACCAGATCTGTCCCTGTTGAGATTATCCTAGAACTCTCGTTGGTCAATTTCATTGTTCTTTCTCTAGAAATCGGGACGAATGTAATTAATACACTGGGCTCATTAACCCCAAGTGTCAGGTGAGTCAGTATCGTCTACAACAGAGGGCACAGAGACCGCCCCCTCGGAGCAGCGGTGGGAGGAAGAGATAAAGATGTCTTGAAAAATGGGAGTTGTTACATCGCGTCCAAAAACACTGGTCAAGACTAAAGGGTGTGTCGATGAAGAGATACACGACGGACCGTGGAAATGTTTTAAAGTGCCGCCGGGTAATCCGACACACTGGAAAAGTGTTGGTGTTTTTTTTTTCGATAACGCAACTCTCTCTGTCTCTCTCTCTCTCTCTCTCTCTCTCTCTCTCTCTCTCTCTCTCTCTCTCTCTCTCTCTCTCTCTCTCTCTCAGGCTTTAAAACTTTAGTTTTTGGGGTCGTACGTGCTGCTGTAGGGCTGGTCAGGGCCGTTCGTCCATCCCTGAACTTTGAAACATTACCGAACGACCTTTGGTCATCACGTCCTGCTCGTTAACCCTGACCCTTTGTAGGGGGGAGGGGGGAAGGTTCAGGCAGGTCAGAGGTCACCGGCATCGTGCTCATGGGTCGTTCCGTTGTGTTCAAGGGTCGTATCATCGTGCTAGATGGGTCGTCCCGTCGGGCTGTAGATGTCGTACCGTCGGGCTGTAAGTGTCGTACCGTCGTATTCAGGGAGTCAAAGCGTACCAACCAAGCGCGGGAGTGTTGTTTTCCCAGTAGCTAATGCTGGTTCATAGCGTCGCTCTGTGTGTGGTTGGTAGTGGTGTAAAGTGTGGGTAGATAGTGATGTAAAGTGTGGTTGGTAATGGTGTAAAGTGTGGGTAGATAGTGATGTAAAGTGTGGTTGGTAGTGGTGTAAAGTGTGGTTGGTAGTGGTGTGAAGTGTGGGTAGATAGTGGTGTAAAGTGTGGTTGGTAGTGGTGTCAAGTGTGGGAAGATAGTGGTGTAAAGTGTGGTTGGTAGTGGTGTAAAGCGTGGGTAGATAGTGGTGTAAAAGTGTGGTTGGTAGTGGTGTGAAGTGTGGGTAGATAGTGGTGTAAAGTGTGGTTGGTAATGGTGTGAAGTGTGGGTAGATAGTGGTGTAAAGTGTGGTTGGTAGTGGTGTGAAGTGTGGGTAGATAGTGATGTAAAGTGTGGTTGGTAATGGTGTGAAGTGTGGGTAGATAGTGGTGTAAAGTGTGGTTGGTAATGGTGTAAAGTGTGGTTGGTAGTGGTGTGAAGTGTGGGTAGATAGTGGTGTAAAGTGTGGTTGGTAGTGGTGTAAAGCGTGGGTAGATAGTGGTGTAAAGTGTGGTTGGTATGGTGTCAAGTGTGGGTAGATAGTGGTGATAAAAATATCAGGGAACCCGGCGAAGAAGGTGGAGACCTGTGGTAACCCTGGAGAGAGAGAGAGAGAGAGAGAGAGAGAGAGAGAGAGAGAGAGAGAGAGAGAGAGAGAGAGAGAGAGAGAGAGAGAGAGAGGCCAATAGTGGCTGTGATAACATGCCATCTGCTGTAACCCAAGTAGCCCACCATCATGGCCTCACCTGACCCACCCGACACACACACACACACACACACACAAACAAGTTGCCACATTTGGTCGTGTGTTTGGTTGTTTGCAACACGGATCCTGAACTTGTTGGTGTGGTGGTCGCTGCGTCTCACAGGTTTTTGTTTACGTTTCTATTCTTTTCGTACATTCCACTTCTGGTTCTTTCCTGACCACGACGGTAGCATGTTATTTCCCGTTTCTTCCGTTATCATCTCTTGCTCCCCTCTCCGTTTTTTTTTTTTCTATTTCTTTATCTCTTCATCATAGTTCACTCGATTCTCTGTATTCTCTCTCTCTCTCTCTCTCTCTCTCTCTCTCTCTCTCTCTCTCTCTCTCTCTCTCTCTCTCTCTCTCTCTCTCTCTCTCACGCACACATACGTTTTTCATTCATTACCCAATTGTTCCATTGTTAATTCACCCTCGCTTCGCCGTTTTCTTTCACAACCTCCTAATCAGAGGCTTTCATGAAGAATTCCAACATATTCGAATGTGTCCTTCCCCCCCCCCCCCCAGCCCCCCACACCCATTAAGCCGCCTGGCGGGCTCTGGTAATGGGGTTGGTGACTCCGTCCCCAGGGACGTATAGTGCTGATAATGGTCCATCCTCGGTGGCAGATGGGGTTAGGGTTGGGGGGGGGGGGGTAATATATATAGATTTATAGAAGGTATGGGTGGATGGAGGTCACGTCTAGCTAGCGTATAGTGGTATACATACGGGAGTCTGGTGTTGTGTTGATGTTGTGTGGCGCTATATGAGAGAACTGCAGCGGCTCGGTAAGAGGGGTATGTGTTTACCTCTCGTCCGTGTACGTGAAGATCCACACCTGGGGAGGTTTGTAGGCGATTTATGATGATGTACGTGCTGGACTTAAGATGTGACCGTCGTGCTCAGGTGTTGCTGTGCCTCACCTACGTAATTACAGGGTCGAACCGTCGTGCTCAGGTGTTGCTGTGCCTCACGTACGTAATTACAGGGTCGGGCCGTCGTGCTCAGAAGTCCAGTACGAGTGTGGATGGTGCTCGGTAGGAGAGGCACTGCCAGGTTACTGCTGTGTGCTGTGCGTTAGTCGGCCACAGACCGAGGAGGGACCCCACCGACCCCTTGCTGTATCCCCGAGGCCCTGCCGGGGTGGGTCTGGTTGATGTAGGGGTTTGTTGGTGAGGAATGCTCAACCCCACCTCTCTCTCTCTCTCTCTCTCTCTCTCTCTCTCTCTCTCTCTCTCTCTCTCTCTCTCTCTCTCTCTCTCTCTCTCTCAGATGTAAGCCACGGAGGAAACCCTCACCGTTGTCACACACCTCTGTCGTGAAGCGCGGCAGTGACAACCGTTTTTGACCACAGCTTAGGAGTACCACTGACAACAACAGAACAGCGGTAGTATTGCAAAAAACTCAACGACCACACGAATAGCACCAAGAGAAGAACAGTACCGTTGACAACGGAAGCAGCAGTTAATAATGTTCAGCAGCAGCAGCAGCAGACAAGACTGATCTGGAAGTAGAAGCAGCAGACAGCATTCAGCAGGAGCAGACAACATTGGACTCCGGAAAGCAGCAGGAGCAGACAACATTACCCGCCATGTTTACTGGACGTTGCTGTTGCCGGAGTCCAGATCTTTGTATGAACCTCCTCCCGGGAATGGCTTCCATATTTCCCGGTGTTAACAGCACGCTAATTCTGGCCAGACTAACTTGGCCATTTGAGGCCATTTACCGGGACCTGCTTGCTGTGTCCGCCATTTGCCGGCTTTTAGGTCGAATTTAAAGGTCGGGGAGTTTTCGACCAGTTTTGACTTTTATGAGAAATGTGAAAACTGGGAGGGAGTTTAGGTCTCTCTGGCTGTGTTGTGGGGGTTTAAAAGTCTGGGAATTGTTGGACACTTTTGACTTTTATTTAAGAAAAAATAGGGAAGAGGTTGAAAGAGTTGAGACCGAATGGAGTTGCGAAGAAATGGAATTGACTACGTGTACCTTGGTAGTGAGGGGGAAGAGAAGCGTTTGTAAAGTGCATAACGTTTCCCGTAGAGTTATGGTGTGTGTGTGTGTGTGTGTGTGTGTGTGTGTGTGTGTGTGTGTGTGTGTGTGTGTGGAGGGAGAGTACTGGAACCATCATAATGATCCGTCTGTTAGATGACTCGGCCATATATGTGTTGGAAGGCTTACGTTACGTCATCATTACGACTTGGACGGTAAAGACACGATGATGTTCAGATGTACGTGGTGTCGGAAGGTGGTGTCGGAAGGAATTATATGACTGTGTTGGATGGCACTATATGTCCTACGTGTTTCTAGGATGTTAACCGATGAGGTTAACATTACCAACGTCCAGAATAATTTAACATGGTAATGTGTTGATGTTTTATGTATGACGTTACTACAGGTAATGGTGAGGGTTTGGCTAGAGTCGTTCGCTCCTCCCTCCGGGTCGTTCGCTACTCCCCCGGGGTCGTTCGCTACTCCCCCGGGGTCGTTCGCTGCTCCCCCGGGTCGTTCGCTACTCCCCCGGGGTCGTTCGCTGCTCCCCCGGGTCGTTCGCTACTCCCCCGGGGTCGTTCGCTGCTCCCCCAGGTCGTTCCATGCCCTCAGGTCGTTCGCTACCCCCCTGGGGTCGTTCGCTGCTCCCCCCGGGGTCGTTCCATCCCCTCAGGTCGTTGGCTGTGGAATTAGGCTAATGTAGTGTAAGGATATGAGTGGTTAACGGCTTCCTCTCCTCCGTCTCCTTAAAAAAGTTAATTGAATTAATGAATAAATTATTGGCGATAGGTTTGGAGAGAGGAGGGGGAGGACGTCCATTGTGGCGCACAGAGATATGCTCTGACGGGCCGGTGAACCTGGTCACCTCTGACACCAGAGGTCACGTCTTAGGGAACGGCTGGAAATTGGATCTTTGGAAAATGTGATGGACGACAGATGCGAGGGTGGTGATCCATCATTGTCGTCGCCTCCCCCACACTTAACAGGTTATGATCAGAATGGAAACCGTTTCGGGGAAATTGGTGATTGTATATAATTCATTACTGTATTTACTGCAGTACCTCGGAGGTGTACACGTTGCCGCAGGCGGGGCCAGCTTGCAGAGGGTGGCTGGGTACGTGGGGTGCGGGGAGTGAGTGGCTGGTTGATCAAAGGGTTGAGAAAGCGTCGTGTACGCTGGGTTGAGGACAGGTAGGTGGTGGTTGTAACCCGACCCTTACCGCCAGCTGTAACTCCCCTCACCCCTCCTGACTACAACTGTTGTAGCAAGTCCTCTTGTTGCTACAACCACAGACTTACATCCTATCGAACCCCCCCACCCACCCCCCAGCTGGCTCTACAACAATTGTAGCCACAGCGTCAGGTTTATGGCCCGCCTGGTGGGGCGCAGTCGCACGTAACCTTGTCTACAACAGTTGTGTCATAACCTGTGCCTCTCTGCCTTCCCGCCCCCAGGGTAACACATGGAAGGTGTGTGCGGCTATGTTCGTACCTGGCCCGCCTGGAGTGAGTGTCTGGATTATGTGCAACGTGTGTATTACCAAGGTCCACCCCCTTGTGTGTATATATATATACATATATATATATATATATATATATATATATATATATATATATATATATATATATATATATATATATATTATCCCTGGGGATAGGGGAGAAAGAATATTTCCCACGTATTCCCTGCGTGTCGTAGAAGGCGACTAAAAGGGGAGGAAGCGGGGGGCTGGAAATCCTCCCTTCTCGTTTTTTTTTTCATAATTTTCCAAAAGAGAGAACAGAGAAGGGGGCTAGGTGAGGATATTCCCTCAGGGGCCCAGTCCTCTTTTCTTAACGCTACCTCGCTAACGCGGGAAATGGCGAATAGTTTAAAAGAAAGAAAAGATATATATATATATATATATATATATATATATATATATATATATATTCCTGAGAAAGCGTCGTGTACGCTGGGTTGAGGATATTCCCTCAAAGGCCCAGTCCTCTGTTCTTAGCGCTACCTCGCTAATGCGGGAAATGGCGAATAGTATGAAAAAAAAAAAAAAAATATATATATATATATATATATATATATATATATATGTAGTTATTAAAGAGGCCGTAAGGAGGGTTTCAGTTGTATCATACAGTTATGCTTCATCTTCAGGAGTGACTTAAAAATAGTTTGATATATATATATATATATATATATATATATATATATATATATATATATATATATATATATATATATATATATATATATATATATATATATGGAGAGAGGAAGGGGTTGCCAGCTGGTAGTTAGGGGGTAGGTGGGATGGAGGCTGGTGCTGTGGTGTGGGCTGGGATGGGGGATGGTGCTGTGGTGTGGGCTGGGATGGAGGCTGGTGCTGTGGTGTGGGCTGGGATGGGGGATGGTGCTGTGGTGTGGGCTGGGATGGAGGCTGGTGCTATGGTGTGGGCTGGGATGGAGGCTGATGCTGTGGTGTGGGCTGGGATGGAGGCTGGTGCTGTGGTGTGGGCTGGGATGGGGGATGGTGCTGTGGTGTGGGCTGGGATGGGGGATGGTGCTGTGGTGTGGTCTGGGATGGGGGATGGTGCTGTGGTGTGGGCTGGGATGGGGGATGGTGCTGTGGTGTGGGCTGGGATGGAGGCTGGTGCTGTGGTGTGGGCTGGGATGGGGGATGGTGCTGTGGTGTGGTCTGGGATGGGGGATGGTGCTGTGGTGTGGGCTGGGATGGGGGATGGTGCTGTGGTGTGGGCTGGGATGGAGGCTGGTGCTGTGGTGTGGGCTGGGATGGGGGACGGCATTAGAGGTGTTAAGAATCTGCGTCAGGATGGGCTGGAGGTCCTCACCCTCCTCCAGGGACAAATATAGGAGGCGTGGCTGCTCCTGACCTATCAACCCTATCATGGCATGGTGGAGGAGGAGGAGGGATGGTCTGGAGGGCCAGCCTGAGAGAGAGAGAGAGAGAGAGAGAGAGAGAGAGAGAGAGAGAGAGAGAGAGAGAGAGAGAGAGAGAGAGGAACGTGCATGTGGGTCATGCCCGGCGGTAGTCGTGTTAAGCCTGGATCTTGCGCATGACCGCGGCCCTCGCCGGCTGCTGCCCTCATGACGGGCTGTGACTGCTCTACTGAGGGACGTGTTGTGGTGGGGATTATTGTGGAGTGAGGTGATCTGTGTTGAGTGCACGAGACGCGCGCATCATGCCGCTCACATGACACGATCTTGTGGGGGAGATGGAGGCGGCAACTCTCTCTCTCTCTCTCCCTCTCTCTCTCTCTCTCTCTCTCTCTCTCTCTCTCTCTCTCTCTCTCTCTCTCTCTAGGTGGTACTTAATTCCTGGGCCAGTGTTAGGTGCAGGTGACGGCGCGTGTGATCTTAATGTGCTAGACCAGGTGGTGTGTGTTTGTGTGTGTGTGTGTGTGTGTGTGTGTGTGTGTGTGTGTGTGTGTGTTTGTGTGTGTGTTTGTGTGTGTGTGTGTGTGTGTGTGTGTGTGTGTGTTTGTGTGTGTGTGTGTGTGTGTGTGTGTGTTTGTGTGTGTGTGTACCTTGGTGGTGTGTAGCTGGTGCCAGCAACGGCTGGGTTGGGGGTGGTGTGGGGTGAGGGTGGGGATGAGGGACCGGTTCCACCTTGCCAGGTGGGATGGGGTTTGATATCAAGTGTGTGTCGAATTTTTCTTTGTTTGTTATTAGCCATAAGGTTGGGTAGTGATGTTTCAGTACCGTGTGGTAGGGAGGGTTGTTTTCTGTGGAAGGGGGACCGTAACTCGTAGGTTTTGTTATATACTTTTTTTTTTTATATATATTTTCTTGTTGTTGTGAAGGGTTCGTCCCTTGGACGTGCCGCGTCCTCCCAACACCTGGCTGGCCGCGTCCTGGTCCCCTGGTACCCTCCCGACTGTTTCATCAGCTCGCGAAAACTTTCTGAAATTATAAGTTAACTTGTGGAGGGAGGGAGGGAGGGAGGGAGGGTGGGTGTGGGGCCGGCCATGATCAGGGGGGGACCAGTTCAGCCCGTCTGGCCACTACCTGCCTGCCTGGGAAACGCATTTTTATTTATGCATGAGTAATTATTCTGCTGGGGAGAGAGAGAGAGAGAGAGAGAGAGAGAGAGAGAGAGAGAGAGAGAGAGAGAGAGAGAGAGAGAGAGAGAGACCTAGCTAGTGTAAGGCCCAGTATCCTATCACGGCCTCCAGTGTTGATATAGCGCAGTAAGCCAAGCACAGGAGTAGCATTAGGGAGCGTGAACATTTGTTTTCACTCAGGACAGCCATGAGCACCTGCCATTCCTGAATAACACATGACATCCCAGACTAGAGCCGTGCATACCTGTCACCTCTGAGTGGAGCCGTAAACACCTGTAACCCGCGGGTGGAGGCAACCTCCCCCGGGCGAGACAGGTGTAGTTACGTCAATGGACCACTAGTGTCGCGGGACAGATTCCAGTCTGGCTGAGTATTTCTGGTGTGGCTGCTGATGGTGGGAGAGCCAAGCCCCAGGTGTGTGGCTTGCTGGGTAGCGGAGGACGATGGGGTGAGGTAGGGAGGGAAGGGGAGGGTGTAGGGAGAGGTGTGTAGAAGCACCAGCGCACTCATGTCCCCCTATGCAGGGGGACGAACTTGGCCCTCTGGGTCTTGGGAACCTACGCAGCCAGGTGGGTGCGACAGTAGATTATAGTCGCCTACATAGTCAGCTGGGTGTGACAGACCACTATCGCACGCTTTACAGCCAGCTGGGTGCGACAGAACGGTCCTTGGGGTACATGAGCCGTGAGCGATCTCCATGCACACCAGCTGGCGGTGGGTGGAGGCAGGAGGAAGAGGGGGGAGGCAGGGATATTGATGCATCTATAACACATCCTGTAATTAAAGTGTGATTTGGGAGGGGGGGGGGGAGGGTGAGGCCACAGGTGCTGCCAGGACGAGATGACCCCAGGCACATGACCGGTGACCGTACGTGGAGCATGAAGGACAGCTCATC
This sequence comes from Panulirus ornatus, assembly GCF_036320965.1. Classification (NCBI taxonomy): domain Eukaryota; kingdom Metazoa; phylum Arthropoda; class Malacostraca; order Decapoda; family Palinuridae; genus Panulirus; species Panulirus ornatus. The sequence continues at coordinate 2,189,068 of NC_092238.1, forward strand.
CACATGTCCTGTGACCTGTATGGCAGGTAGCACACGTCCTGTGACCTGAATGGCAGGTAGCACACGTCCTGTGACTCTCACTCTGGCAGGTACTCCAGGTCGTGTGATACTTGGAAGGTACGACGGGTCATGAGAACCAGACGTCGTCGCCTGACTCACACAGTTCTACACTCCCTCACCACCTCCCCAGACCTTCCTCTGTCGTCTGACTCACTCACAAGTCTACAGTCGCACTGGATCTGCAGGTGTCAGGAGTCCATCATCGCGAAACTGTTGATTCATTATACAACTACTGTGAACGAGCTGTCGCAATCACTTTAAATGCCATGCCAGCCAGCATGACAGGTGCTTTGTGAGATAATGTCAGGTGGTGGGTGACATATGACAGGGACATGAGGGTGAGTAACGTGTACCCAAGGCTAGATGCAGACAAGTGAGTTATGTGAGTCTAGTCACAAGAGTTCTTCATCTTTGTGAACAGTTTAAAGAGAACCCAGTTAATATAGTCATTAACTAGGAGAGGGGGAGGTGGAAGGGGGGGGGGGGTAGTTGTCACTGACAGGAGGGGGTGTTAAAGAGAACTCAGGTAATACAGAGAACAACTGACTGAGGTGCAGGGGCGGGGGGCTAATTGGGTTCAGTCACTGCCGTGGGAGGGGAATATGAGACTGTGGGTACAGTTAGCACAAGGGAGTACATGTGTGGCTGGCTGGCGGGCGGGGGAGGGTGGAAACATGGGATTTACTCCCTCCCTCCATCCACCCGTAGATGTCCTCTCCCAACTCTCCCTGGGCTAAGCATAACCCACCCCCCTCCCTTCCTCTCCCGTCCGTTCCATCAAGAGTGACAGTTATAGATGTGAGAGTGAGTTGTCCCTCTCCCTTTGCCCCCACTTCCCCCTCCTGGCTGCGGCCCAGCAGGATCATCATTAGCGGGGACGACACCCCTCCCTCCCTCCCTCCGACGCGTCGTTCCGGTGTGTGGGAGGTGTTTTACCGCGTGCTGCGCCGCCACCGCAGACCGCAGGCACGCTAACCCCTTCCCTCGCCCCTGCCTCAGGACCGTACCTTGTTGCCAGGAAGGAGGAGGAGGAACACGCAGGTGTGTGAGGGGGTGTTAACCGTGACGACCCGGCCCGTGCTTCTCCCTGGGGGCTGGTGATGGGGAGGCAGGTCCAGACGGACGGAGGGATGCGTTAATCCGGCGTGTGGTACAGTGGGCCGTGTCCCTGGCACTGGCTGAGGCCTCACAGACTGCCTGGCTGGCTGGCTGGCCCAGGCGTACCAGGTGTCGGCCAGCGGGATGGACGGGCCAGCCAGGGGCCGTCTTTCCGCATACCCGCCCACAGACGACGCGCCTCTCGGCCCTGCCAAGTGGACGTGTTGGCCTCGGCCATGTCACCTGGTCTGTCGCGTCCTGGGAGGTGTTGTTGGTTGACCTGGTCTGGGGGAGGGCGTGTGCTGTGGTCTAGACCTGGGCGGGGCGCTGGGGGGTGCCACGGAGTTCAGTATGTGGCCACACCAAAGTAACCTTGCTTCTCCTCCATGTGGTTACATCCCTATATATATATATATATATATATATATATATATATATATATATATATATATATATATATATATATATATATATATATATATCGGTAGAGAGAGAGAGAGAGAGAGAGAGAGAGAGAGAGAGAGAGAGAGAGAGAGAGAGAGAGAGAGAGAGAGAGAGAGAACAGTAGTGCTTGGTGAGGTAGTGGTTGTCGTGAGGCATGATGGAGGTACACATGGTCATCACCACCTGGGCCAGCAGAACCAGACTCGGTCCAGAGGAACCGGTTAACCGAATTTCCTGACCCACTTTCGGTGAACCGGATTCTCGTGTCATCCGATTTGTAATCAAGGAAACTTGTTGGACCTGAATGTGTCGCGCCCGAGACCTGATCATCAGATGGTGAGTAATGGGGACTATTATCCTCCTCCTGATTAATTAGTCGTAATTAATCACCGTCGGATTCTTCAGTGCCTGGAATTATAATGAAAAGATTCGTGTTGTATAGAGACAGATTAACCAGGATGTATGTTAGTCAGAAATGATCACTTGATTATTCAGAGCGATCATTTGAGACAAAGAAAACCTAACAATTGAATCATCAAATGATCAGAAGCTGAGTAATGTCGGTTTATATGCGAGTACTGATTAATTATAGGGCGATTGTTATTCAGAAACGTGATTAATTAGATTCCTCGATTATTAAGGAAGTGATTAAGATTACTGCCAGGCGTTCCATGTGCGTCATCAGCGGATCTGGAATATCTGGAATATTCCAGAGTCCGATTAAGGGAAGTCTGAATTATCCGGAGTTCGGTTAAACGAGGGTCACAGCTGCCCCAGGACTGTAGTGAAGTGAGGATAACAAGAAGATTATAACATTTTTTTTTTGGACATTTTTGTAATAGTAAATTATTGATCATGACGGGGGTAGAGATAAGCCCCTAAGGCTGTTAACTGGAAATCCAGGTATACGTCGAGTAAACTTTGAGTCTCCAGGTACACTGGGTAAACCCCAGGTCGACTTACTGGGTCCTTAGGTGAAGGTAAACTTGAAGATTGGATGAGGCCACCGTGAGGGTGGCCACCTTTCAGAAGACCCCCCCCCCTCCGCCTCCTGCTGGTGCGGGAGTCAGGCAGCGGCCTCCAGCCTCCGCCTGGCGGGGAGACATAGAACTTCTCTTCCCTCATTCCGTGTTCTTTGTTCTCATTTCTGTAAAACCAGTTCAAAGCAGTCTGCAACCCCCTCCCCCCCACTTGGGTGGTATCGATCTGGTGGCTTTGAGATACCCAGTTCGTGCTCTTACCACGGCGCCGCCGTATGGAGGGTCCTGTAACGCAGCAGATGGTAATGGACTTGACTTGTAACCCCCTCGGTTGGGAATAGTCTGGATCGCTCCCATAGCGGGCGTCGGCGATGCACTGGGGCTCCCTGTGAGGGCTTGGTGTGTACGTAAGGCAGGTGAGAATATGACATAACGATTATGTAATATGTGTCGACGTTTGATGTGTACAAGATGTCGATTAGATTTACTTTTTATATGTATACATCAGGTGTTACCGGACTCAGCCAGGAAGAAGTCACACCACGGGTAAAAGCTCACCTTAACCAAGACTTCATCGCCGGCGGTACAGACAGACAGACAGACAGACAGACAGACACTCGTTAAAGAACTCATCACTCCAAAGGACACGCCTTCGTTTCCCCGCTGCTGGAAGTAGCGCAGCCTTGGAGCTGCAGGAGTTCCTGGAGAAGTCGTCCAGGAGGAACACCTGAACCCTCTCAAGACAGGGGTCCTGGGGCAGTTACAGGTGGATGAACAGACACACAGACAGACACACAGACAGACAGACAAGTAGATAGATAGATAGATAGTTATAGAGATAGATGGGTAGATAGATGATAGAGATATAATCATCACCGCCGGTATTATTAGACTCTTGTTCTGTGTTGTCATAAACTACAGGTGTTGGTGGATGTGTTGTCTGCTGGTGGTGTCGGGGGGAAGCCTCCCCAGGGGAACACTGTCTTCCATGGCAGGTGGAGGTGAGGGAACCACCCTGACGTGCTCAACGATCACGGAATATTTTCCTCCCGCTTTACATTTTCTGTATTAATTAACGTTTTCTTTTTACCGCAAAGTTACGCTGGACGTATGGAGGGAATTTCCATATTCAGAGCCCCCTTAACCTGACCGTCGGCAACACAAATTGCATATTGTGTGGAGAATGAAGTTGTTGTGGGCTCCTGCCTCCCTACCTGCCTCGGCTCTGGTGCCGGGCTACGTGCTACATGCCCGTCCTCCACTATACATGTGGCTACAAGACTGTACCTCGCCTGATTATATATATATATATATATATATATATATATATATATATATATATATATATATATATATATATATATATATATATATGTATGTATATCAGGATTCAGCTGTTATCCGTAACTCAGGACATATATAACCATTTATAACAGCTGTGTTATAGTGTCATGATTGTCTGTAAGGTCTCTCTCTCTCTCTCTCTCTCTCTCTCTCTCTCTCTCTCTCTCTCTCTCTCTCTCTCTCTCTCTCTCTCTCTCTCTCTTTTTTATGTATTTGTGATAAATCTTGGCGCGGGTCCTTCTTGCTGGGGTGTTGGCGCGGATGGCCCTGCCCCAGCTGGTGGTGGTAGGAGGAGGAGGAGCAGCCAGCCCACAAATCTCACATCTTCGCCAAACTGACAAAATTGGCGAGTCTCCGCCAACATGTGGGATGAGTTATTGGTGGTGTACAATGGCGAACCCTGGGGGGGGGGGGTTTAGCTGCTCCTGACCCTCCCTGTTCTACTGCCAGCTGGAATGGGGTCATAGCGAAGTGTGGCCCGAAAAGTGGAGGCTTATGTCAAGTGTGATGGAAACACGAGTTGCTTACGGTTATGTGTTTGTCAATAAATGTTAAGTGGTGTTGGTACTTATAACGTGTGGAGTCCGGGAGAAGAGAGCATAAGTGTTGGTGGCACTTACACAGTGTGGTGTGTGGAGTAACAATGTAAGTGTTGGTGACACATATACTTACATATTGTGGTGTGTGGAGTAACAATGTAAGTGTTGGTGACACATATACTTACATATTGTGGTGTGTGGAGTAACAATGTAAGTGTTGGTGACACATATACTTACATATTGTGGTGTGTGGAGTAACAATGTAAGTGTTGGTGACACATATACTTACATATTGTGGTGTGTGGAGTAACAATGTAAGTGTTGGTGACACATATACGTACATAGTGTGGTATGTGGAGTAACAATGTAAGTGTTGGTGACACTTATATTTACATAGTGTGGAGTAAGAAAGTAAGTGTTGGTGACACTTATACTTACATACTGGTGTGTGTGGTGGGAGAGGGTGCGATAAATCCGTGGGATAATGTGGGTGGTGGGCCTGACGTGAGTGTGGGATAATGTGGGTGGTGGGCCTGACGTGAGTGTGGGATAATGTGGGTGGTGGGCCTGACGTGAGTGTGGGATAATGTGGGTGGTGGGCCTGACGTGAGTGTGGGATAATGTGGGTGGTGGGCCTGACGTGAGTGTGGGATAATGTGGGTGGTGGGCCTGACGTGAGTGTGGGATAATGTGGGTGGTGGGCCTGACGTGAGTGTGGGATAATGTGGGTGGTGGGCCTGACGTGAGTGTGGGATAATGTGGGTGGTGGGCCTGACGTGAGTGTGGGATAATGTGGGTGGTGGGCCTCACGTGAGTGTGAGTAGCGGTGTGAGGTGGTGTCTGCGTCCGAGGCCAGGATTTACGGGTGTGGGTGAGGCGATCCATCACGCTGTTGTGTTGCCACACTTGTCCTCAACGAGTTACACTATGCATCTGCTGGGCGGCAGGTGTTGGCCACCGGGGACACCTGTTCGTGGTTGTCACACCTGCTGATGGCCGTTACACTTGTTGACGGCTGTTAAGTTAGTAATGACAGTTACGCGTGCTAATGACATTTACATCTGCTGATAACTGATACACTTGTTCATGGCTGTGACACCTGTTGATGATTTACCGGACTCCGCCTGTGTTGGTGATTACACCTGCGAGTGCAAAGGTCACAATTAACAAGGGTTTGTCATCGCCAGGTGACGAGACTGAGTCCAATCTCGTCGAAGAACTGCTCGCTTCAAAAGAGGCCATCCTATCCCTGCTGCTGAGTGTAGCGCAGACTAGGAGCTGTAGAACTCCCAGGAGAAGGGGTCTTAGAGGTATATGATAACACTGATGATGATGATAACAGTTGTAATAATGATAATTTGTGTGAACAGTGTTGAGAATAATCGTTAGCCACGTGAATAATATGGTCCATCTACCCCCAGTGAATCTTTGTCATGTTAGGCAGACGGGCCCACAGCTGTGTCGTGCCTGGGGCAGTGGAACACTGTGTAGCTAAATGATGGATCGCGAGCCATGATCCTCTCACATCTGCCTCCGTGACTAGCCGCCGGCCCGCCCGCCCAGCGGAGCAAACACTTGTGTTACACTGTGTTTTGGAGGGGTAGTTGACAGCTCTGATACACCGTGGGGCGCTGTGTGGGGACGCACCAGGTGTGGCACAGAGAGAGAGAGAGAGAGAGAGAGAGAGAGAGAGAGAGAGAGAGAGAGAGAAGGGCGTGTGCCCACCCATGGCTTGGTCTGAGGGTGGGTCTGTAGATGCTGTCACCCTTGTATTAACAAGTTAGGCCCGGCTCCTGTTATTAACTGCCTGCCCTAGCGGCTAATTAGGTTGCCGGCTGATTAGTTTATGGAGTTAATTGGTGGTGAGAGCCCTGGCGCGGGAGGCTGTTACCTGCTGTACTGTGCCGAGTTATTGGACACTCATGTGAGGGCTGGTTGCCAACTGTGGTGGTGGTGGTGGGTGGTGGTGATGTGGTGGTTGAAAGGTGGTGATGGAGGGGAGGGGGGGTTGTCGTGGTGGTGGGTGGTAGTGATTGTTGTGAGGGTTAGTGGTTGTGATGGTGGTGGTCGCTGGAGTGGTGGTAGTGTGGTGAATGATGGTCGTGAAGGGTGGTGGTGGTGGGCGGCTCTCCAGCATCACTGTGCCCCTCACCACCACCACCTGCAGGAGGGGGAGGAGGCAGGCAACAGTGATAATGGACCCACCAAAGTTTGACTTAATCACCCCTTACACGGCCACCGACGACCCGGCCCAAGTTGTTATTAATGATCCTCCCTCTTCCTCACTCCTTCCCTCTCCCTCACTCACTCCCTTAATCGCTCCCTCCCTCCCTCACTTCTTCCACCCCCACCATCATTAGGAAAACAAAGCCCTCCAAAAAAAGTCCTTTGACCAGACATCAAAGATCAGGATTAGGTCTCTCTCTCTCTCTCTCTCTCTCTCTCTCTCTCTCTCTCTCTCTCTCTCTCTCTCTCTCTCTCTCTCTCTCTCTCTCTCTCTCTCTCTCTGGGAATGCTGGGCGGGTGAGGTCAGCCATCGTGTCAGATGGGCGTCAGGTGGGGCAGGCAGCTGGTGTTGACACCACTTGCTGGTTGGTGTCCTGACGTGGACAGTTATTAATACCTTCTCAGCCAGATGGTGCCTTAGTGATGACCAGTACACACGCCACACACCCGCACTCTCCTCGTGTCTTGGCCCACCTTGCGTCTGCCATGTTCCCCTGCGTACCCCGTCTGGACAGTCTGCCGTGAGCGAACACTCTCCTCCTTTTATAAGAGAGACACAACGCATTATTGAGGGGAACCATTATGATATTTATTTAGTTTAAGACCAAGTTATCCGCTGATGTTGTGAGGCGATGAGGCTACTCGGGAGGGCAGGGTGCGCACGCCACCCAGTTTCCCCGCCAAGTTGATCTTGAGATGTGGTGATGAACTGCTTGATTTATGATGTGATCACTGTATTGCAGTCAAGCACACCCAGGACGGCATCCAACTGGAGAGGATAAAAGAGCGAGGGAAATTAATTGAAGTAAGCTCGGGTCATTTATGTAGATCATATAATTATTTATGTTTATATCGTAGCCAGTCATTCAGGCTATGTGTAGTGTGACGGAGTCTTCACATCAGACCTCCTGGGGATGCTGTAGACTGCACCCCCCCAGTCTTCCACCGTGTAGCATAACATGTAGATAGATCACAGTAGTGAGGAAGTTGGCTGCCCTCGTGTTGCACGGGGCTCCTCCCTCCCAACTCGGCCTCCAGCAGACGACTACAACGACGTCGAATGGTTACATGTGAGAGGCCTTGGTCACGACCCTTGAGCAATGACGGTACGACCTTCAGCATGACGGTACGACCTTCAGCACGACGGTACGACCCATAGGTGTGGCAGACTAACCTGTAGAGGTGGTAGGGCTGGTCCGTCGTTATTGAGAGTCGTATTGCCTTGCCCTAGGGTCGTGCGTAACGTCCAGCTCGAGTGTCGTGTCGTCGTGCCCAAGGGTCGCACCGTCGTGCTCAAGGGTCGCACCTTCATGCTCAAGGGTCGCACCGTCGTGCTCAAGGGTCGTACCGTCGTGCTCAAGGGTCGTACCGTCGTGCTCAAGGGTCGTACCGTCGTGCTCAAGGGTCTTACATAATTCATTACTCAATACATGAGTCTGGCTGGCTCAGCGTGGCTTAAGGGCGTGAGCCTCAAGTGCAGGAGAGCCGCGCTTTGCAACACAGCGTTGCGTTGGTCAATATATACTGTGTGATGCCAGTTTTTCCTGGGCTATTTACCGTAACATTTTGCAATATGATTCAGTTTCTGGTGACGGCAAGATAACCTCATTCCACTCTGCATTACAGCAGAATACAATTACTGTAATGGAAGTGACACCAATTGCTCGTAAAACAATTTGGAAAAAATGTTCACTCAGAGTCATATTAGTGCTACGACCCTTGAGCACGACAGTACGACCCTTGAGCACGACGGTACGATCCTTCAGCCACAGCGGTATGGTCTGCGGTTATGATAGCATGACTTATAACTTGACACGGAAACATGAGGTCAGAGGTCACGCCGTCATAACCAAAGGTCATAACGTCGTGTTTAATGGGTTAATCTGACGCCCACACACGCTCTACACGTTGAATATATATATGTATATATATATATATATATATATATATATATATATATATATATATATATATATATATATATTTTTTTTTTTTTTTTTTTTTTATACTATTCGCCATTTCCCGCGTTAGCGAGGTAGCGTCAAGAACAGAGGACTGGGCCTTTGAGGGCATATCCTCACCTGGCCCCCTTCTCTGTTCCTTCTTTTGGAAAATTAAAAGAAAACGAGAGGGGAGGATTTCCAGCCACCCGCTCCCTCCCCTTTTAGTCGCCTTCTACGACACGCAGGGAATACGTGGTTAGTATTCTTTCTCCCCTATCCCAGGGATATATATATATATATATATATATATATATATATATATATATATATATATATATATATATATATATATATATATATATATATTCATTTATTTATTCATCTTCTTCTTTTCTTTCATACTATTCGCCATTTCCCGCCTCAGCGAGGTAGCGTTAAGAACAGAGGACTGGGCCTCTGAGGAAATATCCTCACCTGGCCCCCTTCTCTGTTCCTTCCTTTGGAAAAAAAAAAAAGATGAGAGGGGAGGATTTCCAGCCCCCCGCTCCCTTCCGTTTTAGTCACCTTCTACGACACGCAGGGAATACGTGGGAAGTATTCTTTCTCCCCTATCCCCAGGGATATTCATTTATTTATATTTATTTTGCTTTGTCGCTGTCTCCCGCGTTAGCGAGGTAGCGCAAGGAAACAAACGAAAGAATGGCCCAACCCACCCACATACACATGTATGTACATACACGTCCACACACGCACATATACATACCTATACAACTCAACGTATACATATATATACACACACAGACATATACATATGTACACATGTACATAATTCATTCTGTCTGCCTTTATTCATTCTATTCGCCATCTCCCGCGTTAGCGAGGTAGCGTTAAGAACAGAGAACTGAGCCTTTGAGGGAACTCCTCACTTGGCCCCCTTCTCTGTGCCTTCTTTTGGAAAATCAAAAACGAGAGGGGAGGATTTCCAGCCCCCCGCTCCCTCCCTTTAGTTGCCTTCTACGACACGCAGGGAATACGTGGGAAGTATTCTTTCTCCCTATCCCAGGGATATATATATATATATATATATATATATATATATATATATATATATATATATATATATATATATATATATATATATATATATATATATATATATTGTATCATGGCTTAACATTTACGTTTTCTGATGGTAGAATGTCAGGTGCTACCGTGTGTACATAGGAACTTTAAATCTGAGAGTTATTTTGATGTACATATCAGAGATCAGTCAGCAGTTACTGGATATAAGAGTCAGATTAGCCAAATTGTTTGGGAAAATCCCAGCGATTTGATTTTTTGATGCTATGTTAGGACCTCCCAGAGTGAGTGGGAGCCCTGCTAAGCTAGCTACAGGTCAGGTTAGTTCCGGCTAGGCTCTGTTACAGAGGATTATACCAAAATAACTCGCTCTGTATTTAGATCTCTTAGAGTAGGAAGGAAAGATTGGTTTCATAGTGTGGCTGGTAGGGTGATTCTTGTGGTGCAGGTGTGTGGTTGTGGTACAGATGTGTGGTTGTGGTGCAGGTGTGTGGTTTGTGGTGCAAGTGTGTGGTTGTGGTGTAGGGGTGTGGTTGTGGTGCAGGTGTGTGGTTGTGATGTAGGGGTGTGGTTTGTGGTGCAGGTGTGTGGTTGTGGTTTAGGGGTGTGGTTGTGGTGTAGGGTGTGGTTGTGGTGCAAGTGTATGGTTGTGGTGCAGGTGTGTGGTTGTGGTGCAGGTGTGTGGTTGTGGCGCAAGTTTGTGGTTGTCGTGCAGGTATGTGGTTGTGGTGCAAGTGTGTGGTTGTGGTGCAAGTATGTGGTTGTGGTGCAGAATCTTGGGAGTAATTACCCACATGGGTCTCGGCCTCCAACTGCCTGGTCGACCAGATACCCAACCCAGCAGCTCGGACTCTGCTCGACCTGTGCATGGTAGAACACCTCTGAGGACAGCGGAATGTGGTTGAGGTGTGTTTGTGTGTGTGTGTGTGTGTGTGTGTGTTTGTGATATACCGTCATCTCTCGCCTCCCGCCTGCCACCCAAACGAATCATCGACCGAATTCACCGCCACACTCTGGAGTATGACTCAGTTGGCACCTGTCTTTACCTATATATATATATATATATATATATATATATATATATATATATATATATATATATATATATATATATATATGTGTGTGTGTGTGTGTGTGTGGCAGGGGGGGGGGGCTTGATGTCACAATGGTTGTTTAATTTCTTTACGGATGGGGTGGTGAGGGAGATGAATGTTCCTGGAGAGAGGGGCGAGTAAGCAGACTGTTGGGGATGAAAGGGCTTGGGAAGAGAGTCACTTGTTCGCTGATGATACAGCACTGGTGGCAGATTCGAGTGAGAAACGGCAGAAGTTGGTGACTGAGTTTGGAAGAGTGTGTGAAAGAAGGATGTTGAGAGTATATGGGAATAAAAGCAAGGTTTGTAGGTTTAGTAGGGATGAGGGACAGGTTAGTTTTGGTTTGAGTTAAGTGTAGAAAAACTGGAGGAAGTGAAGTGTTTTAGATTCCAGGGAGTGGAGATGGCAGCAATTGGAATCTTGGAAGGGCAAGTGAGTCATAGGGTGGTTAAGGGGGCTAAGGTTCCGAGAGCGATGAAAAATGTGTGTAAATTGAGGCTTGAAATATAGATAACACTGCGGAGGAGGATGGGTGTGTTGGAAATGAAATGTTTGAGGACAATATGTGGTCGTTATGGATTATTTGGGGAGCGGCGTGTGGCCAACCTTACCCAGCAGCTGCACCAATGGACCGGGCATTACGGGCTGCGAATACGATGCGGGCCTCCGCCCTTCCACACTCACTCACACTCCCTTTGCGCAAGAGGCTTCACCTTCATGCAGCCTCCCGTAGGCCGCTACCCTGTCATTCATTACCTGCGGGAGGGAGAGAGGATGAGTGTCATTGGCGTGGGCGGGTGATTGATGTGGGCCGAGCAAGGCATGAGAGACGCGTGTGGGGGCGTTTGTCATTGGCGTGGGAGACAGACTGATGTTGGCGACCAAGAGATGGGAGGCCCGTGTGGGGGCGTGTTTCATTGTCGTGGGCGTGTGATTGACGTGGGCGACCAGGGGGTGGGAGAGGCGTGTGGGGGCGTTTGTCACTGGCATGGACGGCCGGTGACCGAGAAAGGAGAGAGAGAGAGAGAGAGAGAGAGAGAGAGAGAGAGAGAGAGAGACTCGGGAAGTATTACTATAAGCTGTACTGCAGTTCATTTACTAACGCCTCTGCCTTTTGACATGAATATCTGAAGCTCTGGGTTTTGTGTTTAACCTAATTATTTAATGTGGCGGAAAGCGTAAGCGGGTGTGTTGACAAGATGTCTGCTCAGTCGCCCTACAGTGACCAGGTCAACATGTTCGCCCAAGGTCACCTGGCCCGCCACCACAGGGTATCAGGTGTGTCATCTGTAGCATTACATGAGTGTCCATCTTGCTGGACAGTTGTGTGGTACTTGGTGGTGTTGTTTGCCCTCTGAATCGTAATTACATATCATTTAGTGTCAGTGTGGTCAGTAATCCTACCTGGTGGTCACTACTCTAATTAATTAATTAAAAGCTCGTCCACAAATCTTTGGTTACAACGATTTGCATACACCGTGAGTGTGTCCGGGCGCCAGTGTCCCCTCCTCCTCCTCCTACAGTCATCCAGTACAGCAGGGATGATATCATTACAACTGAGGATATATTGAGAGCGATGAGGCTTGGCCTGAGACGGAGCAGGACGCCGGGAGGACGCATCATCCTCGCTTCTTTTTTTCCGACGGATTTGTGGAAAGTTGGAATTTCCCGGGAAATAATGACGTACGAAATTATATTAGCAAAGAAGGAATGGCTTCCTCCCTCTGTCTTATGTTTGGGTATTGTGAGTGACCCGTTGTGTGTGACCCTTGAGCAGCGTTGAGAGAGCCACTGGGCGTCATGACGCACGCCAGCATTTATTAAAACTCGTGTGTGTGTGTGTGTGTGTCTGTGTGTGTGTGTGTGTAATCCTCTTACTGCCATAGGGCCGGGAAATCCCACTGTAAGTCTGTCGAGGGAAGCGATGGCAGGGATTACGGGACTGGGATTTATGTACCATGTTGTCGGTTCAAGACAGGTCATAACCCGAGGTGGGCGTGGCCGGGTGTAGGTGGAAGTGGGAGGTGAGGATGCGGGCGTGGATGTGGGCGTGGGGATGACTTTCGGCATGGGTTGTGGCTTGGTCGCATTACCTCTCTCTCTCTCTCTCTCTCTCTCTCTCTCTCTCTCTCTCTCTCTCTCTCTCTCTCTCTCTCTCTCTCTCTCTCTCTCTCTCTCTCTCTCTCTCTCTCATGCCAGGAGGGCATGGCACACGCCCCGGAGCCTCGACCTTGCACGGGGGGAGCCAGCTGCCCCGCCCTAGTGATCGACCTGTTGGCCCGGGGGGAGGGGGGCGGTGTGTGTGTTGGCCGTCATCATCATCATCATCTTGTGTGGACTCTTAACCCCCCCCCCCCCAGGCTGGCTTCACCCAGCTAGGAAGGAGGGGCAGTGGAAGCACGGGGAGGAGCCGGTGGTGTGTGTGGTGCCCGGGTGGAGTGGTTGACGCTACTGACCATGCATCACGCACGGGCCCGCCTGGGTTAGAATTGTGGAGAGGGTGTTGGGCTCAGAGCCAACCCAGCTGCTTGTTAAATGGGTACCTGACTTAGCTTTATATATATATATATATATATATATATATATATATATATATATATATATATATATATATATATATATATATATATATATGCTGAGGATAATGTTATGTGATGGAAGGAGGATAAGAGGTTAAGTAACCTTGAGAGGTGTGTTGTGCTGCAGTACACACCACCTGATGTGCTCCTCCCTCCACCAGCTGTCTAGTTCCGTGTTAGATACCATCTCTCGTGCTCGAGGGCTGGACTAATAACTTTCCAGTTCTCTGGAGACATTCACTGCAACACGGACATTAAAAATTTTCTTCTAGAAGACATTCGTCAATGGATGTTGAGACATTTTGAGCATTTTTAAAAGGCTTTTAGGCAACGTGACCAATGAAAGGCATAAACTGTTGTAACTGAGAACATTTCTTAAGTTCAGGCCAACAGATCATGTCATATGGGTGCGTGTGTTTGATTCTGTGACGTAGAGTGTGTTGAGAGATGTTTGATACTGAGGCACTCGAAAAGCTGTTCAGGTATGCAACATGGACCACACTTACTAACTGGCCACTATCATTGGTATCTAGGACGCGGAACAGACTGACATCAGGAAGTTTAAAACATCATTTTTGTGCACTATAAAGGCTACACGGAATTATATCTTTAAGGCTTTTAACACATAAATGCAAAGCATCAGTTCACGTGTATTGTACGGCTAGTGACCGGGGCGGGGGGCTGGCTGCTGGATGGATTCCATTATGTTTTCGTGTTCAGAATGTTGGAGGATGTTCCCCCGCGTGTGCAGTGCCTCGTCTCAGGTGTTAGTGTAAAGTGACCTTCACTGAAGCAGACGAGACGAGATGAAATATTCTCTTCCTGGCCAGGGAGTAGCATTGTTTACCGTGCCGTGCCAACTGACTAGCGGGTCTGGCAAACAGCAGACGGGAGGGTGCCAACAGGGAGCTCTAGTTTGTCAAGCAGTAGACTTGTGACTGTCAACAGGGAACTGGTTTGTTAAACAACAGACGAGCGGGGACCAACAGGAGGGTAGTCTATCAAACAGCAGACGGGCGGGTGTCAACAGGAAGGTGGTGGACTGTCAAACAGTATGAAGATCTTAATCAGAAAATCATTTCTCTGAGTAAGACACTCAGGAGTCTTGAGTGAAGTAAGTGGACGCATTTACAACTATCCCCAGTACACATACAAGGGTCTTGTGTACGTTGCACACGGGAGTAATGTTGATAAACTGGATCTTTGAATCTTTGAAGACTCTGTGCGTACCAAAGTTTTCAGAAGAGCCGTCTATTCTCACGAGAAAAGCACTATTACTGAGCCCATGGAAGATACGTGATCGAGTTATAAAGTGTTATGGAAGACACGAGACAAGTTAATGGGTCATCATTATATCCACAGGACCTCATGATCTGAAAACATTCACTTGACAACCGTCTCGGACCTGGCTAGTTGTGTTGTCTCGTCCTCAAAAGTTTGGGGGTCTGAAAAATTCAGGATGACAATGGGAAAGAAAGTGGATGCTTTCTAATTACCCTTTGTTCATCTGGGGAGATTGTTGATGACGTATTAGATAGTTATTTGTCTGACAACCACGGCCTGACGCCCACCCCCACCTCTTCATTTTTCTTTCTTTTGGAAATTTCGTCCCGGATGTCAAATTGATTAAGGCGCTTTTACGTGTCATATAACGCGATTATGTATGTTATTTCAGCGGGGTTTTTACTCTTACTTGCAGGAGATACACTCTCAATTAATTTCCGCTTCCCAGGGGAGTGGATTGTCCTGGGTTTTGTTGTGTGTTGGGTGATTGTGCCTCCCTGGTCGACGTCGAACGAGAGACGGCCAGTGGTGTGCCAGAGTACCGTCCTGACCTGAGACAGTTGTGTTGTGAATGTACTGAGTGGCGTAGGTTGTGTTGTGAATGTACTGAGTGGCGTAGGTTGTGTTGTGAATGTACTGAGTGGCGTAGGTTGTGTAGTAAATGTATTGGGTTGCGTAATGTGCGTATTGGAATTACAGGGTGTGGTGTGTTCACACATAATGACCAGGAAGGTCAACAGTGCACTCGTCCATGTGGTTAAACAGGTTATTATGGCCTGCCGCCGCGGACGGGGTGATGGACGTATGATACGCTACCTCTTTCTTACGTTCGTCCTTACCGTACGTTGACGGATTGCGGGGCGTTCCGCCAGGCCACTGCTGGGTCCGTGGCGCTCCCACTGAAAGGTGAGTAACGAAGGTGGTACAGAGTGATCTGGTCGATAATAGTATCTTTCTCTTGACCGTCCTGGAAGTAGCAGGTTAGGGTCCCCTGCTCAAGTGGGGCCCTCACTGGAAACCATCACCGTTTTGGCTGTAGCAGGTTAAGGGACCCTGCTGGCGGGGGTCTTCCCAGTGACTGACCCCAACACACAGTTGTTTACCTCCAGTTCAACGAAATATCGTGAGATCACTAAGTTTTTTGTGTATTAATTCAAGCACAACATTTGCATACTTTTTTTTAAAGAAAATGATTTGCATACGTGTCTGGTTCAGGCTTATAAAACTGACAGACACGGGAGGCGTGCTGCTTGGTATATCGTATACCATTCATGGCGATATATGCATTCATATATCGCCTGCTTTGTATGCCTTGTGTGAGTGTAGGTTTATATGCGGGAGTAGAGACGCTTGTGAAAGCTTATATTTGTTGCCAGTATGTGTAGTACGGGTTCTGGTCGTCAGGTTATCGTGGTAGTTGGCATCAGCGGGACAGGGACTGGTTCTCTGGTTGCTACATCTGTAACGAGGCTGTTATCACGGACGCGGTCGTTATGTAACGCTCCTGATCCTCTTCTTACGTTTCGCACTCCTTGTCATCCTCCTCCTCCTCCTCCCAGTCCATCCATCTTCCTCTGTTTCCTGGTCGCCTTCCTCTTTATATCTCCAGTCCATTTTCTTGCATTCTCCCTTTTCATCCCATAATGTTACCTTTGATCAGGCTGAGACATCTTCCCAGAGGGCCCTGGTCTACACCCGAGCCTCATAGACGGCTCTGGTCTACAGTGACCCCCTCTAGAGGGCCGCAGTCTACACCTGACCCTCTCAATGGGTTCTGGTCCGCAGCCGACCCTCCTAGGGGGCCTTGGTCTACATCCGACCCTCCCAGAGGCCCCTGGTCTACAACTGACCCTTCCAGGGGTCCCTGGTCTACACCCGCGGCACACACCGCCCCACCATAAACCGGTGATAATGGCCACACCTCCTCGCCGCCGCTCGTCGTGCTCAGGAAGTATCGGGTCCTCGCAAACTCTCTCACTAATTTTTGCCCATCACTGGAGACTTATGAGGCGCGGTCCGCTGACCCAGGTGGGGCCTCTCTTGTCCTGGTCTGCTGGTGTGGCTGCTGACCCCAAGTAGGTGTTTTCCTCACTGTTCATGGAATTGTGTGGGGCTTGAGTGACTTATTATCTGCATATTAGGTTGGCAAAATCTGATTTGCCTCCGCATTTAATGAGCTCATAGTCCGTCTTCAATGACTTACCACGGGTGGAAGTTAATTATGGTACGCTTGTGAGATATAGGTGAAGTTTCCTCCCCTGGATCTGCCCAGGTGGATACCTGATGGTGGCCATATGAGGCCAATACAGGCTTATTTGGACCCCAGCATTCGCCGGGCACCTGTCGAACAATCCTCATCATTCAGAAGGACGAAGCAAACGCAGCTGGACCGGTTCCATAGAGGCTGTAGTGCCGGGACGAAATGTTGTGTTTGTGCTCGACTGATTTATGGTAGGAGAAGAAACGTGGGCGTCGTAAATTTGTGATATGAAGTTGTTAGTGTTGGGAAGTGGACGTTAATATGGTAGGCATAGTGTAGAGAGAAGGTATGGTGGTCGTGGGAGGGACTCTCAGTGTGGAATTATGGCATGGTAGTACCATGATGGTGTCGTGAAGGCGGTAGGGACATGGTAACTTTGGCGTAATGATGAAGTGTGGTGGAGGAAGGGGAAGTAGGGCGTGGGGTATATAGTGTGTGAGGTTAGTGTATGTCGGTCGTGGTGGAGGGGACGTGTGATGAGACATGGCTCACTGTGGTACGTCTGTATGGTATGCTGGTAGCTGTGGTGGAGGGGACGTGTGGTGAGACATGACTCACTGTGGTGCGTCTGTATGGTATGCTGGTAGCTGTGGTGGAGGGGACGTGTGGTGAGACATGGCTCACTGTGGTGCGTCTGTATGGTATGCTGGTAGCTGTGGTGGAGGGGACGTGTGGTGAGACATGGCTCACTGTGGTGCGTCTGTATGGTATGCTGGTAGCTGTGGTGGAGGGGACGTGTGGTGAGACATGGCTCACTGTGGTGCGTCTGTATGGTATGCTGGTAGCTGTGGTGGAGGGGAGGATTACGGATTGGGCGGAGAGGCACAGCCCGGTTGTTGAAGGGGAGGTTATGGGAGGAAGCTGCTGGTGTAGGGATGAGGAAGGGGGAAAGTCAGCACGGGAGATCGATAATGAGGAGAGAGAGAGAGAGAGAGAGAGAGAGAGAGAGAGAGAGAGAGAGAGAGAGAGAGAGAGAGAGAGAGAGAGAGATCAGGATGTGAGCTGGTGGATTGAGAGCTAGGGGGAGTGCTGGATTTAAAACAAAAAAAAAGATAGACTAGATTCGGGCACGTCTCATCTGTCGATATGTCTGCCACACACACACAAAAGATAAAAGGAAACGTTTGTCTGACGCATGGAGATTGATTCTGTACCAGGGAGTCAGTGTGGGGGAAGTGGCCGCTCAGGAAGGTTGGCCAGAAGAGCTTGACACTACGTTGTCAGTTGGCAACAAAAAAAAAGAAAAAAGTTGTAAAAAGTTTGAACTAACATTCTGTCATCTTCGCTTCAGAATGGCGACTTTTTCTACCGTTTCCTATCTCGGTTGAATGAATATAAAAATCGTCAGCGTCAGACCCGTAATATAAAACTTCAAGATGGATTCTGGGCTGGGGATTAATGTCCCTGGCAGTGGTTACATAGGACTCAGGCTGGAGAGAGTTGTGTCGAGAAGAATAATTTGTCTTTGGCGTCTTTGTAACGCAGTCTCTGATTGGTCGTCTCGTACATCAGTTGCCGGGTGCAGCCGAAAGAAGAATATCTCGTTAGGTGATTAATGTATCGGCCCAGTGACGTCATTTTACCTTATTGGTTTATCCCATCATAAACAAGTATTTGTCATTCTGTCTGGTGGAAGGCTACTGGTTTATCGCCCCGGTGAAGTGTGGGCAATGGACACCTTCAGTTTGAGAGTGCGTAAAAAAATGCTGTATAGTTTCCATAATTTTTTATTGTATATGTATGGAGAATTGACATGGAAATGATAATTATTGTCCTACTTTATTAAATGTTTACTGAGAGCAAGGTATCAGACACCAGACTTGAGAAAGGTCTTGTGACGAAACGTTAGCGTAAGATGTATGTGAACAGTGTCATGTTCTCTTATGTAGGCCATGTGATAATATGGGTGTCTGGTGTTGTGCCGGAGCAGCGTCATTATGAATTATGGGGGAGACAGTTCCCCGGGCGTTGTTTTACCAGACCCACTCAGAATGATATATATGTTTCCCTCTTGTCTCACACGGAGAAAACCCTATGGCGAATATGTATGAATATATATATATATATATATATATATATATATATATATATATATATATATATATATATATATATATATATATTATGCCTGATTGTTTTTCCTGCCTTAGCAAGGTAGCGTCAGGAACAAAAGAGCAACGTCCTCAATTGCACACATCCCATGGGTTGCCTTGACCGTATCGTTTGCTCTCGCTGAGCACCCTCTCCTTCCATACTCTGTCGATCCAGTTCATTCTATCCCATGTGTGCCTCTCACCCTCCTGAATGTTCAGCCCTAAACTTCCTCCACTCAATCCTTCCATATCATCGGTCTCCATCTCTCTTTGCTCCCTCTTAGTAGTCTTTCTTCGCTCATCCTCTCCAAATGTCTGAACCATTCCGCCTCTCTCAGCCGGACTGCGCTTGCGACCACAATTCCCTCATACATTCATATCTTACATGACCAACTGCTTCACACATCATATTGTCATATTTCCAACACTCACTCGCCGCTTCCCTTTGTGTTCAAGGCTAGAGACACATCTATACAACCCTGACGGCACGACTGTACCTTCAGATATACCCATCTTTGCCCTTACAGACGCTGACATCTTCCACATGCTCGTTAATGCACCCAGGACCCTAGACCCTTCCCATAACATGACTCGCTTCTGACAGACCCCATGGTGGTTGCCAAATCCTGGAGGTACTAAACGTGATCAATTCCTCCAGCTCCTCACTCTTACTTGAGTCCAGACTGTCCAGTCTCGTCCCCCCTACTGCACCTCATTATCCAACTTTTGTTCAGTCATTCTCAGATTTCTCCTTTCGCATTCTCTCCCAAACTGTGTTACCAGCTACTACATTTCTCTCTAGCGGCTGCCACCAGAGCTGTGTCATCTGCAGACAGCAATCGATTCACCTCCCATGCTCCAAGCTTCCATCTCAGCGTACCGTGGACCTGCCTAACGCTCAGAGAACCTTGCATTCACCTCCTTTATTATCCTGTTCGTTGATAGATTAAACAGCCACGGTGGCACCACACATCACTGATGCAGACTCAGCTTAACCGGATATATATATATATATATATATATATATATATATATATATATATATATATATATATATATATATATATATATATATATATATATATATATATATATGTTCGTGTTGAGTTAGAATAACAGTGAACACTTGAGAATTCGTCGTGGCGAGGAGGCACTGGAGTTCGTCAACACACTTCAGAGTGAGGGCGACGCACTCCAGGCGGATGCGTGCCAGAGCCACCTCTTAGGTCAACAACTTGGCTTTTATTCCCAGATTTGAATTTCATGACCGATCCACAGGAAGGGAATTTCACTTTTTTTTTTTAGCTCAGTAATTTTATATTCTTCACTCCTTTTGGATATACAATATTCTGTCCTTTTTTTTTATTCGAAATGATAAAGTTTTTTATTTGTATTGGCGTTTTATTGTTGGATTGATTTGCTGTGGATATATGTGTATGATTCATTGTTTGTTGTATATTTGTTTTGATATATATATATATATATATATATATATATATATATATATATATATATATATATATATATATATATATAAATTTTTTATCAAACTATTCGCCATTTCCCGCGTTAGCGAGGTAGCGTTAAGAACAGAGGACTGGGCCTTAGAGGGAATATCCTCACCTGGCCCCCTTTTCTGTTCCTTCTTTTGGAAAATTAAAAAAAAAACGAGAGGGGAGGATTTCCAGCCACCCGCTCCCTCCCCTTTTAGTCGCCTTCTGCGACACGCAGGGAATACATGGGAAGTATTCTTTCTCCCCTATCCCCAGGGATAATATATATATATATATATATATATATATATATATATGTATATATATATATATATATATATATATATATATATATATATATATATATATATATATATATATATATATATATATATATATATATATATATATATTCCTATGTTGGAAAGGATCACAATTTTGCGCGTGATCAAGTACATTCCTATGAGTGTGTCTGTAATTATTCATGTATATGTGATTGTCTGTCTGTTTATGTTCTGCGTTTATAGAATGTGTTCGGGATGTTATGTCTTCAGCCTTGTGCCTGTGTTTGTCTGTCTACCCAACAGCTTGGGCTCAGCTCGGGCTGTCGGGGGTTAGAAGACCCCCCCCAATACTTCATCAGGTGTGTGTGTGTGTGTCTGTCTGTCTGTTAGTCTCTCTGTGGACAGTAGGTAGCGTTACGATATAGATGCCTCATACTTACGCCATTAACTGCCCGTGTGGACGCGACAAACTGACTATATAGTTTCGGCGGTGTGGCTCCTTGTTGCATAGATTTGCATATTAAATTAATGTACCATAAAATAATTTTAAATGGTTCAGTTCGGGAGCGCTGGCTGGGTGATGCGAGACGTGAATTATGATATTTCTGTATTCGACAGAGATAGATATCGGGGCATAAAATTCTCTTGCAAATTAATGAGCTTTTTCATTATATTTAACTCATGGTGAGACATTAGGGAGGAGAAGTAGCACTTACTATCTCTCTCTGTGTCCCTGTCTGCCTCCTGTATTTGTATTGTCCATAATTATTAGTTTTTCTCATTTATATATATATATATATATATATATATATATATATATATATATATATATATATATATATATATATATATATATATATATAGGTAGGTAGGTAGGTATATATATGGATAAATGAATAATTCCATATTCACAGTTACGTATGTAATAAAGTTACTGGCCAACGTATGCATATTCATGGTGGTGTATTTCAGAAATGAAATATCTGGCTAACTCGAGTAATTATTTTTCCTACAAGTAACATCAGTTTTAAAGTCATACGTCACTGCTGGGCTGCCGGTCACTGCTGGTCACTGTTGGTGTGGGAGTGAGGGTGCCCACACGGACTGGTTGCCTGCGTCTTGCTTTGTTTAATGAGAGTTTAATTGTTTGTTAGATTCGTGTCACTCTGACCACACCTAACACTGTGTATTGTTAGATCAGCAGTGTGTCGTAAGATATCAGCTGATTGTGTTTTTAGAACACTGCCAACAGTGTACTGCTGGATGGAAACGAGCGAATAGCATCGTTAGAATATAAAAAGCAGGTGTTTGATCAGCCAGATTTTATGTTCATGGAAAACGTTGTTTTGGGACTTCTGTATGTGTGGGAATTACCACTAGGCAGGTGGCTGAATGTATGGCTGTTGGAGTGTTTGTTTCCGAAGTATTGTACTCTGAACA